>NC_068357.1:149004600-149069600 GCF_020536995.1 Dreissena polymorpha
TTCTGCCGTATCTGTTCTGAATAAACATCAGCTGCACAAAATATAGACATTTGTATTTAATGATTATTAAAAACAATCAATTTTTCTGTGTTATTGAATTAATGACACTGAGTTTCTTGTCGCGTTACAAGATGGCGGATGGTTAACGCTGTTTGTGAAGTGACGTCACAATGTTTATTGAGCGCGTGCCTGTTCCCACAAAAAAAAAAGTAAACACAAAATACTCGAAAACTTGATTATTGCCAGGTATAACCCCTACGCCAACAGGTTTAGATCGCATTCTGGTCCATTATACTGTCAAATTTCAGCAAAGTGTTCGGCCAGTTTTCAAGAGACTCAAATCGCGGCTAATATGCCACCACTTAACGAAACTTAGCCCCCTTTATAATTCGTTCGAATGAACGTCATCAATGATGGACGTCCATACATCACTCATTCCATTACTGTACCCTAACATGTCTTCAGGTGATCAACCTTTTGAAAATTTACTAGACTTGCGGACACCTTAAGGGTTTCGCGGGATGGAATGAGTGGGGAGATCATATACAATTTTCAGCTTTCCGGAAGCAAGGACCCTCTGGAGTGAACCATCAGCTTTCCAACACTATATGATTCCAGTTCCAAAGCACATATTGCATTAGTTCAATGGGAAGAACATAAAACGTCATATTTACAAAATCTCGAAAAACAAACAGTGCTAAAAAATATTTTAAAGTAGTCATTTACTATTTAAGATTATGTCCTCTGATTGTTGCATTTTTAATTTAAATAGTGTTCCTATATGCATTTATTGTTGTATTGACTTTAAAAAACTAAAATGGATGCCAATTCTTAGTTTGCTGTCTAAGTCTACCCTAAAAATTATACATGTTTCTTGCATAATTGAATTATCAAAAACTGCATACTTGTAAAAGGCATTGTCAGAGTTATTTGTTAAGTTAGAGACAAAAGTAAAGCAAATATATTCATTTTTCTTAAAATGAATCATCCTCTGAAGCCCCCACTGGGATTCAAAACCAGATCTCTTTCCTCTGGGAAGGAGGAAAGTATTCTATCTTGAAATACAAGGGCAAGTAAGTAAGAGGAAATTTGCAATTTTAAACCTATAAACATATAAACTTAATTTTTCACATGAACTTAGAAACAACACAGACATCTCGGAATCTGAAACACATTACAGTTACAATTCAGGTTTTAGTATTGTGCATTGTACATGAATGTTTTAAATATTGTATTATCCTTGGTACACAGAAACTGCCTAAAGATGCGTAAAATACCCAGTATTCAAATCTGAAAATATCCCATGTGTTTGTTTCACTCTGTAAAGTATCCCTATTTATTTCAATAAAGAAGTTTTTCCTTCTCCTGAAAATTTAACTAAATGTCAGGTATGCTACTTTTTCATTCAGCAAATGACATGTGTCGTAATGTCAATTTTGAAAATTTGGTAAAAACAATATTTTTACCAAAAAGGTTAGACTTAATATTATTAAACAGTTGATGTATGTCACCTTAATAAAAAAAAAATGGGAAAGAAATAAAATGTTTAAAAATGTCAGTTACATGACTTATTAACATTAAGTAGACGATATAGCTTTGATACTTTAGGATACGAGTAGACCTTAACACAAATAGGATAAGAGTAGACCTGAACACAAAATTTACCCAAATTTTCAATTTTCTAACTATAAAAGGGGGCATTATTCTGTCAAAAAACAGAAAAAAAATGGGTACGAAAAAAATGTGTGTGTACGAAAACAATTGGGTAAGAAAAAATTATGCCAAAAAAATATATGCTAAATAGCTTGGGGTCTTGACCACCAAAACGGCTTGGATTTTAATTATGCTGAAATAACTCGGGGGTCATGACCACCAAACTGGCTTAGAATTAAATTATGCTGAAATAGCTCAGGATCTTGACCACCAACCTGGCTTGGATTTTTATTATGCTGAAAAAGCTTGGGATCTTTACCACCAAACTGGCTTGGATTTGAATTATGCTCATAGTTCGGGTTCTCGACCACCAAACTGGCTTGCATTTTAATTATGCTGAAATAGCTCAGGATCTTGACCATCAAACTGGCTTTGATTTTAATTATGCCGAAATAGTTCAGGATCTTCACCACCAAACTGGCTTGGATTTTAAATATGCGGAAATAGCTCGAGGTCTCGGCCATGAAACTGGCTAGGATTTTAATTATGCTAAAAAAGCTCGGGTTCTTGACCACCAAACTGGCCTTGATTTTAATAATACCGAAATAGTTCAGGATCTTGACCACTAAACTGACTTGGATTTTAAATATGCTGAAATACCTCAGGGTCTCCCCCACAAAACTGGCTAGGATTTTAATTATGCTGAAAAAGCTTGGGGTCTTGATCACCGAACTGGCCTGGATTTTAATTATAATTTATACCGAAATAGTTCAGGATCTTGACCACTAAACTGACTTGGATTTTTATTATGCTGAAATAGCTCGGGGTCTCCGCAACCAAACTGGCTTGGATTTTAATTATGGTTAGAAAGCTCGGGGTCTTTACCACAAAATTGACCACCAAACTGG
Source organism: Dreissena polymorpha (assembly GCF_020536995.1). Classification (NCBI taxonomy): domain Eukaryota; kingdom Metazoa; phylum Mollusca; class Bivalvia; order Myida; family Dreissenidae; genus Dreissena; species Dreissena polymorpha. The sequence goes on from NC_068357.1 coordinate 149,007,162, forward strand.
CTTGGATTTTAATTATACCGAAAAAGTTCAGGATCTTGACCACTAACCTGACTTGGATTTTAATTATGCTGAAATAGCTCGGGGTCTCTGCCACCAAACTGGCTTGGATTTTAATTATGGTGAGAAAGCTCGGTGCTTGACCACAAAAATGGCTTGGATTTTAATTATGCTGAAATAGCTTGGATCTTTACCACCAAAGTGGGCGGGGCCCTGGGGTGGGTAATGTGAACATGGATGGTCGAGACACTGTGTTGTCATAAGAAATCTTAAGTATTAATTTGAAGTCAATTGGTAAAAAATGGTGCGGCAGAGGCCGACGCGTATTCCCAAGCCGCATGTTTGACCCAGGGGGCGCCCCAGGGTTGGTAATGCGGCCATGCATGATTGAGATTGACCGTAACTATTGTCTTAAGAGATTTCGAGTGCTTGACAGGTTAATGTAAGCCATCATGGAGACGGGTGGTTTATGTGGGTTGGTGGTAATTTAAAAGATGAAGTTTCAAAAATAATTATAAAAATTAAATTGGGGGGGGGGGATTATGGGGTGGGGGCATGGGGGATAGTTTGGGTGCAGTGCATTGTGGTATGTCAGGTAAGTGTTGTTTTGTCAAAGTATGAATCAAATGTGATCATAAATAAAGAAGTTATGGCAATTTAAGCAAAATGTTCAATTATCTAAGTATAAAAGGGGCAATAATTCTGTCAAATGCTTGATACAGTTTTCTGCTCTTGTTTATAGATTGGGATCATGTTGGTAAAAGAAGTATGCAAAATATGAAAGCAATATGGCAAAGGACATAGAAAATATTTGAGGTGGTATGCAAACTTTAACATAGATTTATCAATAATATGCATATTCTAAGTATAAAAGGTTAATAATTCTGTCAAAATGCTTGATTCAGTTGTCTGCTCTTGTTTATAGATTGGGATCATGTTGGTAATGAAGTATGCAAAATATGAAAACAATAAGTCAAAGGACATAGAAAATATTTAAGGTGGTATGCAAACTTTAACATAGATTTATCAATAATATGCATATTCTAAGTATAAAAGGGGCAATAATTCTGTCAAAATGCTTGATACAGTTGTCTGCTCTTGTTTATAGATAAGGGTCATGTTGGTAAAGAAGTACATGTATGCAAAGTATAAAAGTAATTTGTAAAAGGACAAAGAAAATATATGGGGTAGTACACAAACTTTAACATGTGCACGCTAACGGTAACGCCGACGTGATCAGGATAGCTCCATTATATATATTTCATATATATTAGTCAAGCTAAAAATGAGTGAAAATCTCTGACCTGTCTCCACCCCATCCCCTTTAACTTTTGACCCAGGGGTCAGATCAAAATTCCATATAGTGCAGGGTCGCACATAATGCTCATAGCTACCATGTGTTTAAGTTTCAAGGTTCTAGTGCTAATGGTGTAGGAGATAGTGGCTAGGACAGACGGACAGACTGATGGTGGAGATAACCACAATGAACCTGTTAACAGCCAACTAACGCTGCCAACAAAGCACAAGCTTTACGTGTCAGGATGCGGCACTATCTATACAAACTGCATAAGGAATTACAAGACGCTTAGGGTTTGAGGGACACCAAACCTGATTATGAGTCTTCCACACCTTAAGCATTTTAATAACCCTTTGCATGCTGGGAAATTTGTCGTCTGCTAAAATGTCGTCTGCTGAATTTCTAAAATAAGCATTTTCTTCAAAAAAATTTTCAAAGAATACTATCAGAATAGCAAACAGTTTGGATCCTGATGAGACGCCACGTTCTGTGGCGTCTCATCTGGATCCAAACTGTTTTCAAAGGCCTTTAAAATTCGGTTCCCGCACTGAAAGGGTTAAATATACTTATTTGCTTGTGTACATGTACCTGATAATAAATTATTATTATTACCTGTTTTGGCATCAACAAGCTTTATCAATTGGCCCTCAAATTTTGCACATAAACGCTACATGATCAACCAATATGCCTTTTCATTTCAAGTCGGAAAGCAATTTAGCCCTTATTCGGCCATTATAGGGTGGAGGATCTATTTAAAATACAACTATTCCAGATACAAAAATATGAATTCATTTATTTAATGCACTTATTTTCTTCTCTTTTGCTACGAAATGACCATAAACCAGCTTTCCCAGTCATATTTTGCACTAGCAGATGATATTTCTTTTTTTACATATGAAAGGTAAAAAGAAATTCAAGCAGCATTTTATAATATAAATTTTAAAATGCACTCAATCATGCACTTCCAAACAAAATTATTGTAATTCTGTTATTTATAATCATATTAATAATGCCTCATTTTTCTCAAGTTTATGGTTTACTATCTTTTTTTCCCAATTTTATGGTTTATCTTGATTATTTTCTGAATTCAAAAGGCACTGGCTTAAAAAAACTGTCTTTGCATGTAACTGTATATTGAAATCTCTTTATGAGTGATTATAAATGCATGATAAAATTCTAACATGTTATGTAATAGATAAATCTATATTGTTTGTATTTTTTCGTAAACATTATTAGCCACCGTTGTTGTCAAACATATATTTTTGTTTTATTAATGACGTTGTTTCACAGATTACTGCAACAGAGCTACAGATAAGGTGGGCATTTGTGCAAATACCCAATGTAAAATTGCCGATTACGCATAGAAAAATAAAACCATGCGTTCCGAAACCCCATTGAAATTGCCGATTACGCATATCATATTTTTCCTTTGCATAACGAGTAAATTTGTCCTGGAAATACCCTGGTCCGAAATACCCGGATTCTGTCCGCTTTGTTCAAGCGCTTTCAGTATAACCTTCAGTACAATAATATGTACGGAAAAAAGTGTCTTTGTGACTACGTGTTATTGTTGTGAAAATGTCGAAATCGTGAGGCCTTAAAAATGGAAACATCGTATCCTAGGCACAAAGAAACTCAATTTTAAGATATTTAACCGCAGGCAACACAAAATCAGAAGCGGAAAATATAGTGAAACTAATTCTTGACGATATTATGTCGGAGGCAATTGCTGTCAGTGCTTACATTGTAAGAAAACTGGTGGAAAAAATCGTTGAACTTTTTTTTTGAATCAAGACTGTATATTATGGATACATCTACATAATTACACAAAATCTCTGAAACTTATCAATTAAGAGTGGAACTACAACCAGCTTATTCAGATAAGCAGGTGAGAATTTAAGACAATGAACATACCCAATTTTAAAACAAAGGTACCCAATTGTCAATTAAAGTACCCGTTGTGGGTACCGACTTTTTTGTACCCAATTGAATATGAAAATACCCAATTGAACTCAAAAGTAGTGGGTATTAACCCAATTACTCAGAAAAGTTATCTGGAGCTCTGCTGTAACGTACAATCTTTATACGGAATGAAGGAGTTTTTATTTACAAGTACACTTTTTGTATTTTTTTGATAGTCTACTTAATTTTTGTTTTACTGTTAAATAAAATAACGCCGCACGCGTCAGACTAATGTCGTTAAAATCTAGAGTTTAAATGAAATTATGTCACAAGATATACGTATAAAAATATTTAACTGCATGTCCGACTTGTCGTCATTAAATTCAAGTCGTCATTAAATTCAAGATTTAAAATGAAAATACGTCACAAGATATTATGTACTTCATACCATACGAGTTTTTTAGGATATTTTCAGATCTGAATACTGGTATTTTACGTGTTAAACTTTAACTGTAATGTATCGCAGATTCAGAGATGTATGTTTTGTTGTAAAGGTCATTTAACCCAACATATCTCAGACACAAAGAGTGTCCAAATTTGTGCAAACAATTAAATTAAAACTAAGACATTTATCGATTGTCATTACCTGCTGTATAATTTATTTGTGTACTGACATATATTCAATTGTGGTGAAATCAACCGGGATCACCTTGGTGAGAATCTGGTGGAAAAATCACTGCACTAACCTGAGACATCAGTCTGTCATGATTGATTGCTCAGTTGTACATATTTTTCTCATTCTGGCTACCATAACTTTAAATGTCGCTTTTTATGATTTTTGACTGGCGCGACTTTATAGTTATGGACCAACCCCATTAGGAAAGTCAACCAGAAAATGCCGAAAAGTCGACAGTTAAAAAGACCGGTCCAAAACAGCTTTTAAATGCAGTTATTGGCCCATATCAATCACTTGATTGGAAAGATTGACATTTTTCACATTTAACTGATACATTCTTTCACAAAATACTATCTTAAACATTTAAAATTTATCTATTCTGCTCTTACATATCGAGAAAAACAGCGATGTGACAGACTTTCTTGAAATGCGAATCTCCCGAGATTTCACGGTCATATGATGGTATTTCTACTTTTAGTAACATACCATGTGCTCAAGTGTTTTCAAATTCAGAATGACATTTCCCGGTATTTTAGAATATTCTGGCTTGTTTTGTGAACAAATTGTAGTGTAAATACAAACTCAAAGTAAATATTTAAAACTACCCGATTCACACTGAAATCATTTTTATAATCCACCAGACTTGTTGTTAATCACAAATAATAGATTTCAGAAAACGAAAGTAATGTTTACAATTTCAGCAAAAATTGTCAAGGTCGTTCGAAAGTATCCAAATTAAAACTAGTCTTGGACAAAGCGACAATGGCGTCAAAATTGTGAATTTCAGACTGATGAGAGTTATTTTCATCTATTGTAAGATGCATTTGAAACATTTGAACCTTAAAATATTCCTCGGTGCAGTAATTTATATTCATTCACCAATATATGTAGAAATGTATCCAAGAAAATGAGTATTCTTTGATTTATAGCATGACATAAATATGTTACGACTCTGGTTGACTTTTGATACGGGGTTGGCTTCATCATACAGGTATGTCAATACTATATCAGTGTCCGACAAATTTCTTATTGCATGTTATAGATATTACATGTATGTGCACATGTATGTGTACTTAAATTCGGACAGCACGTTAAGTTGGAAACGTAAATAAAGCGTTTAGATGATCAATACGACTGACTCGTATGGTGTTAATCAATGCAATTGCTCTTTTTAACAACAAATACCGAGTTTCAAGAAATCAAGAGTATTAAATCATTTATTTACTTGTGTCCGACTTTAAGTTCTGTCCGAATTTACGTATTGCATCTGTATGTTACGACACTAGTGTGCAGTCAGTATACAATACAATAATTGTTTCAATAATGAAGGAACTGATACAGTGTAACGGTAACGATACAGCGTGTTTACATTATATTTTATTAAGAGGAAATGTCAATGCCAAATAATTCGCGAGATACCCCGGTACTTTAGTTGAAATTCACAACGAAACTTTTAATGGAAACTAAATGATCTCAATGATGTACCCGCTACGAAATTTTTATTTACAAATAAATACACCCATGCCAATTTGTGCGCGCTTTTTATCTGGACCAGGGGCCTATACGTTTGTATAGGTCCCTGTCTGGACAAAGAAATTCATTTATTAAATGTAGAATTTTGTAACCTAAAATAGCTGTACACAACGTGTGCAAACCGTCGCAGGTGATTTACGCAAGTTGCAATTGAACGGTCCTGATTGGGAGCTTATTTCATCATATCTTTAAATAGAATCATATGCCGAAATTCAATTGACACTTTAGAAAATTTCAAACGTTTGTGTTTATGACTCTCATCGTCTATATTACCCTCCCATAATTTGGTTTAAAAAAAATTAAATTGGGCATATATGGGATTATTGATTAACAGTCGATCAATCCAATTATTAATTGACAATGCAAACTAATTAGCAGGTGTTAACCGCGTTGTTATTAATATTCATTTTCGGTTTCGTTACCGTTTTGAAGAATCCGCTATTGTTTTGATTTATTTAATGTTCGGCATCCTTGGATATTTAACGACATCAAAAACGTAGTCGCTCTTACTCATTGTTGCGGTTAACAAAGAATTCCAAACTGCGAAATGATGTTGCATCATGTGCGCCAACTATCCAACCGGCTCTCATTATATTATTAGCAGACGACAAATGTTGATTCTGATTGAATGATTAAAATGCACTCTTACTGTTTACGACATTACCGCAAGTGATCGGTGATTGATAAGATAATTGATTGCACTTTGTTATCGGATTATAAACAAGACACGGTGTAGAAACACATGGTCAGCGTGTTTATTCTACGTATGTCTGTCAATAAAACGGGCTACCGCTCTTATAGATTTATAGTAGCCCGGCGGGCGTCAGCTGAAACATTTCAGTAGCCCGATGAAAAAATTCTGTAGCCCCCGGGCTACGGGCAATGGATTTGTCGGACACTGCTATATAAATTGTACACTGAAGTTTCTTTAGCTAATATTTTTCTTATGTTGACAGACCATTGACATTGCTGGGGTTTGTTGAGATAAATACTTATTATCATCAGGGGCAGGAAGACATTATAGACATTAAACAGCGTATCATTACGTAGACAACAGTTGCACAACTGTATGCGTAAAAGGTAAATCAGTATATTAATAATTATGTTGACAACTAGCTTACGTAGCAACGTCCGAAAATATGAAATATCCGACATCTATTTCAATATTTAAAATTCAAGATATAATGACTACTGAACTGTTTTACTTTAAGGAAAAAACAGTAAAAGTATGTTTTTTATGAAAATGAAACACAACAAACAATATACTTATCATGATAACGGCTAAACGACTTATTATCCCAATATAACACTGTCATTGAATCGCACATTTCAATTAAAAATTATTCCCCTTGAATGTTAATGCATATTGATATAACGAATTCATCAAACGTTATCAAACATGAGTAATTTGCATTGCATCGGATTCCCACAATATTTTGTGGATGTAAATCGGATCCGGTTGTTGTTTATGTGTCAAGCTCATTTTGCCAGTGAGATACTTAAATTTCTTGCGTAGTAAAATCGGCTAGATTGAACTTTACCGGTACGCAGTTGTTTACCACTATCAAATCTACTGTAAAGTACACAAAGATACTTACATAATTCTGCCGTATCTGTCTGAATAAACATCCGCTGCACAAAATATAGACATTTGTATTAATGATTATTAAACACAATCATATTTTTCTGTGTTTATTGAATTAATGACACTGAGTTTCTTTGTCGCGTTACAAGATGGCGGATGTCTAACGCTGTTTGTGAAGTGACGTCACAATGTTTATTTGAGCGCGTGCCCGTTCCCACAAAAAAAGTTTAAACACAAAATACTCGAAAACTTGATTTTTGCCAGGTATAACCCCTACGCCAACAGGTAGATCGCATTCTGGTCCATATACATGTCAAATTTCAGCAAACGTGTTCGGCCAGTTTTCAAGAAACTCAAATCGCGGCTATATGCACCAACTTAACGAAACTTAGCCCCCTTTATCATTCGTTCGAATGAACGTCATCAATGATGACGTCCAATACATCACTCATTCCATACTAGAGTTGCGACACCTTAAGGGTTTCGCGGGATGGAATGAGTGGGGAGAATAAATAAAATTGAAAACCTATTTCTTTTTGTGCATTTAATGATGGTAACCAAAGTTCTCGCAAAAAATTAATATACATATCACATGATAGTAACCATAATACTCGCAGACATGTTTATTTTTTCGATGCCGTTCGATTAGCTACCTTAAAAAGTAGAACTTCTATTCCCATGACTATAATATTAAAAACGTGAAAAAAGCAAACAACTGCAGTGTGTCGGACATCCCCATCTTAAACACTATATCGACTAGCATTAAGCCTTTTTATGTGTCTACAAAATTCTGTGTATTTTATTGAAACATCATTATAGCTTTGCGTTCAAGATAGTGTTGAATTCATTTTTCAATGCAATCAGCGCTTTGATTTTATATTACGAAATGTACTACGCATTACATTGTGTGACGTCATTTCGGTGACGAAACACAATGGTTTTATTTACACTCTCTGGAATTTAAGGACATGTCGTTGTGTGTTTTATCTGTAAACTATTTGTTTAAAGCATCGAACGAATGCAAAACGTATTTCGGATTGTGTGTTCATCATGGATAAATGTAAACATAGATAGGAATACAATACAATTGTGTGGTTTGAACTAAGTTTCGATAAAGACATGGATTAATAAAGGTGAAAGTGCATATCGTTTCAAATTGTTTGTTATAAACTCTGGATTAAAGTAGTCAACTTATTGTTACAAACATTGGATTAACGATGTCATTTAGGTAAGACGTTTATACTAAATTAAGTTTTTTTTATAACTCTTGTTAAAGCTGAAATTGAGTCATCAAATTTCGCTACAAAACGGTGTCAGTTGCAATAGATATTTTAATGTGCTACGTGAAATTATAATTATGTTTGATTATTTTGTTTATTTGTTACGCACATTATGCTGCTAATGATGTGTTGCTCACGGCAAGCCTCGCCGTGTAAACCTTTCTTCAACTCGTCGGACAAATTCAAGTACACGTGATACTTACATTGTATTTTATTTTTTCTGTGTATTTGATGATGGTAACCAAAGATATCACAGATATTTTAATATACATGAAACTATTTCAATTAATGCTATTTTGAGAAGTCCGTCACCACCCTATCGTTTGTTATTGTTATATCATACAATTTTGTTCCTCTATATAAACATTTCTCAAAACCGGCTTTCCGTACTTTTATTTTGCATGCAACTGATTGCGCAATTTATGACGTATGTTGTGTGACGTAATTTATTTGTCAAAACAAACAATTTTAAGTTAAATTCTGTGGATGTTTTTAACAGTCATTTATTTGTTTAAAGCATCGAACGAATGCAAAAACGTATTTCGGATTGTGTGTTTATCATACATAATTGTAATTGTTATATTATATTGGATTATTGTCGTCATAAAGGTAAGCGTGTTGTTTATACTAAATTGATTTGCTGCTCACGTTTATTTATTGATTCAATAATTAAACACTAAATTAATAATGCATTTGTCTCATGATTATCATGTATATTAAAGATATTATCGGATAAATAGAACACCATGTTAATACCAGTGTGTACTTACATTTATCCGACACGTCTCGGAAAGCCTCGCCGTGTAAACCTTTCTTCAACTCGTCGCACACAATAACAAAGATTTATGTCATGAATATCTAAACAACCACACTCGATCTGCACAAAAGACATGCATGTGTACTTCGTATTGATATTCAAACACAATTATTACGTCGTTGTTTATAGATTTAACGCCTAACTGTATATATATTGAATTAATACCGCGTTACTTAGTTTCTTTGGTTCTTAACAAGATGGAAGCTAGCCTAAGCGCTTTTCATGACGTTACGTCACAATGTTTATCTACGCGCGTTGTGTTTCGCAGAAAAAATATTTAAACACAAAATACTCGAAAACTTGATTTTTCCCAGATATGACGCCTACGCCAACAGGTAGATCGCATTCTTCTCCATATACATGTCAAATTTCAGCAAAAGTAACCGACCAGTTTTCAATTGACTCAAATCGCGACTATATGCCTCAGCTTAACGAAACTTAGCCCCCTTTATCATTCGTTCGATTGAACGTCATCAATGATGACGTCCAATACATCACTCATTCCATATTTAGACTTTTATTCAATTGACAATTTGAAGACGTTTTTGACCATTTTAAGATGTTTTTGACCATTTTAAGACATCTGTTGACAATTTTAAGACGTTTATTGATAGAAATATCAAATTCATCAATGAAAAATATCTTAATCTAGAAATTTATGTTAATCTTGAAGTACTATTTTATTTTAGGTCATTTTGAGAAGATTTTTTTGTATATTCTTGAGTTGTGACCGCAGTTCTTTATATGAAAATTCAGCGTACATATCTGTCACTTTCAATTGTAGTAAGAAAATGTTCCGTCTTACATAATATAAAATGGTAAGTTAAGGCAAAAGTTAAAATCCACCACAAACAAAATGGTGCTGCAACTTTTTACTTATGTATTTCAGGTGCATCTTGTTGATCACAAATTCGGTCGTAGTTTGTTTAATATTTTGGTCCCATTAAACCAATGTATGTATTAATTAGATTTATATAATAATCTTTGTAGACATCTAAAGCTGAAATTCTGATGAACAAATTAAATATACAGTTATCATGTAGTCCATTATTATATTAAAGAAAATACGACAATTTTCACTTATGTGCGTTTAAACTTTAATTGAGTGTATTTCTTTTGTTACACCATAGGATGACATATGCCCCCTTTTGCCTCATTTTTGTAAACCTTAAACGCAAAGTGCTTTTCCACATTTTTCGAAACCTAAACGCAAAGTGTGACGGAATTTCAGACGGACAGACAGAAGGACAGTGCAATCACTATATGCCCACCTTCGGGGGCATAAACAATAAACATGGCACGTGTAATAGAATATACCTCGTACTATATTCAGTATTTTCTATTTTTATTAAAATTACAAAATATTTCATTAGGTAAAAATGTTCATAATTAGAGTTCATATTCAAAGCTTTTCAAACAAATGGCTGAATGCCATACTTTATAGTGTATCTTATATGTAAGAGCCAAGCTCATACATCAGTTTTGCATTCAACTTTGTTAATTTACCAAATATGTTCTGGGATGCTTTTAGCAGCATTTACTGTACATGCTGACTGCATTGCATGTGATCTTGTTATAACTTCACATCTGTGATAGTAAGTGAAGTATTAGTTCTGTTTGTTGTTCATAAGGTACCGATTAATCAATTCCTGATGCTTATTGTTAAATTTTGATGCCAAAACCTTTAAACCTACATATGAGCCTCGCTCTTGCAAAACAGGGCTTAATGCATGAGCATAAAGTGTCGTCCCAGATTTGCATGTGCAGTCTGCACAGGCTAATCTGGGACAACACTTCATGCACATGCATTAAGCCCTGTTTTCCCAGATTGGGTCTCATATAAACATGTCTCAATCACTTGACAATCCAAAACATGAAAATAAAGGTCGTTCTGTGTCCAATCAATTGGCTTTGTTAAACATTAATTGTGTCACGTTTGGAGAAAACTGGGCAAAATGCATGTGCGTAAAGTGTCGTCCCTGATTAGCCTGTGCAGTCCGGCATGACACTTTACGCCTAAACTGGATTTTCTCTAAGAAGAGACATCATTTAAACGAAAAATTCCATAAAAGCAGAAATTGTTGTCCCTGATTAGATTGTGGGCTTATCTGGGATGACAATTTACGCACAAGCATTATGCCCAGTTTTCTCAGAACTGAACACGACACAATTAGTAGAAAACTTCTGATAGATTTTTGTGAGACTATTCAAAAGCCCATATTTTCTGCTTACAACAGGATAAAATATGATAACTCTCAGCAATGTTATTTTTTGGAAACATTTTTTATGTTACAAAACCTAACACAAGATAGCCAGTGACTTAAAGAAATTGTAGTGTTTTAAGGAATTATCTCAAGTCTTCTATAATTAACAAGTATTGTAAATAAATGTTTTCTAACTAAATTATGGCTAAATTTGATTGTGATTTGTTATAATGTAGAGATATACACAAATAGCTATGTTTGTGTAAGAGATTTGGGAAATATTGTCCTTTTCAAATACATGATTGTGCCTTATTATTACAAATTATTATTTAAATACATTTCTTACCACAGTACTGTATTATGTGCATTTTGAATAAGAAGTCATCACACTTGGAACGAACATCATTTTAGTGATCATAAAACTATGAAATTTATGTTGTTTATGAAAGTTTGTTACATTTTGGCAATAATTTTAGTATAATAAGAAATTTTCAATGACCATATTTACCCAGTAATAAAAATCACTGTGTATTTGATCATTTGCACAGTTATTTTATATTGTGTTCATGCACGCATGGACACGGTTTCAGTTTTTAGGGATTTTCGAAAAATGCATACAAATAAACAGTTTTGTGTTAAAATCAAGTTTGATGATGCAATTATATATGCAGGTGTCTATTTGAGACATGAGTTGTTAGAATTAATAAATGAACAGGTAAAATTGCATAAAGTGCCTTGTTGAATAGAGCTGTTTATTCCAAGATTGATCTCTTAATATTCCAAATTCAATAATAGTTTGTTTGTTGAATTTTTGTTCACTTAGTTCTAAGTAATTCATGAGCATTGTACCTTTTCTACATATTGAACAGGTACATACATTTCTATCATTCTAAATGGTCCCCACACAGTTGCTTTAGTTCCTTGCTTGAGATTCATTATGTCACATGTGTATGTGCTCTTATTGTTCTACTTAACTGTCATGTTTATTTCTAAACAAGAGTTTATAAACATAAGATAACATTTCTGTATGGTTTGTTTTTAAATGCTTTTTAGCGAACCATATTGTCTTTCTCTTGAAAGTCGACAAATTATATTAGCATAATTATTATGCCCTGCAGTCCTAATAAGCTGGCTTTCCAAGGAAAATCATAATTTTCAAAACCTTCTGACCAAATGCATCATCATTTGTACAATTATGTCCATAATTACCAACAAATTGTTTGACTCAACCCTAGGAATAAAGGATATTCTTTAAACTATAATGTTCTATAAAAAATAGCAATTTCAGTCTAACTTCGAATATAATTGCAAATATAAGAACATTATTCGTTTCATAGAAACATCTGCTAATGACCTGAGCACCATTGGTTACCTACGTATCTTATAACCTAAGAATGTTTTCTCGGATCTAAGTTTATTCTTTATTCTTAAGTCTAAGAATTGGTTGGTGAGTACAGGTCCAGGTGAGTTTTCATAGAACACGTAATATGGGTGAGAATAAATGAACAACATGTGAAGTCATTTCATGTAAGTTTTAATATAATCCTCATTTTGCAATATACTATAATTATATAACTACGCTTTTCTCAGAATGAACGTTAAATTAACCAATTAAAACCAATGCTTTTCTATAGGTCAATATGTTAAGTTGAGACATGGCTCGAGATTGAGAAATTCCACAGTTGTGTGGCTGCAGCGTCACCAATGTGCCGGTCTCTGTTATAACCGGGCCAGGTACAACATTCTCGGTTGTGAAATGTTTTGTTAAATGGAAGTCTGAAGTAAACGAAAATCCAGTCAAAGCGGAAAATTTGTGCAGACTGAACAGGTAAACACTAAGCCCTGTTCTTCAAGAGCAAGGCTCATATCTTTATTTTAAGATCATTCATGACATGCATTAAGCCCTGTTTTCCCAGAGCGAGGCTCATTTCTTGATTCTAAGACAATTCGTGGCATGCATTAAGCCCTGTTTTCCAAGAGCGAGGCTCATTTCTTGATTCTTAGACAATTCGTGGCATGCAAGCCCCGTTTTCCCAGAGCGAGGCTCATATCTTGATTTTAAGATCATTTATGAATGACATGGAGAATGTCACAGGTTTCTTCAAGTGTCCTAAAGGAAAAACACTATAGAGCTATTTTATTATACAGAGCAAATTAATTAAGCACAATAAAATTATTAAATACTGTCACAGCAAATGCTTTGAGACCTAGAAAGTGCATTATCAATTAACATATGTTAAGTGCATACATGTATACAAGTGACAAATACTTAAACAATATTGCAGCTTATAGCAATATTCAATGCAGCAATAGTCAATAACCTGTATAAATATCACTTAATATTTAAGCATTAATTATATATTACCCACATCATGCAAAAATGGGTCTTCTGCCATATGCTGCCAGTGTAATCCAGACTAGCCTGCGCATCAAAACAGTCTGGTCAGAAGATACCCTATAAGCTAATCAGACCAGGAAAGCTTGCACGACTTTATAGCGGACAGCATAGCTCCTAACCATACTGCGAAATTGTGCAGGCTGTTTGGGAGCTACGCTGGCCGCATATGGCATAAGACCATTTTGCATGACACTGCGCATATAGTTCACTTTTGTTTTTCAAGAGCTGTGCAAAACAAGTCTATAAACTTGCATTACTTTCATTCAATTGGTTTCTTGCAACAATCACACATTTTTTGGTTTTTCAGCCATTATCAGTTTGCCTCTTGTCTAATTTGAAAGAAATTTGCATAACATGAAATTTACATATGAGGAAAGTGATAATAAATGCACTATTATCAGTTTTATATTACATTTGTACACTCTCATAACTGTCGATGGTTAATTTTTTTAAACTAGAACTTTGTTGCAAACATGACTTATACCCCCACAGCACTTTATCGGCTATGTAAAAGAGCATAGAACTCAGGAAACTTTTTATCATTTGGCACGAAAAGTGTCTTGCACGTCTACATTTCATGACATACTTAATGTTTCTTGTCAATCTTTTGAGAAATGTGGAAGAAGTAAGCTCCACACAGTTATAAGACAAACAATTTGAGTGAGTCCAACAAATTCATGTCTGTTTGCTGACTTAGAACCTTAAATATGAAATTGAATGACAAATTCAACAACAGTATTATAACCATAGCTGATTCACAGGGAATTCAGAATACATATTGTCACTTCAGTTAAAAAGAGTCTAAATGTAAAGCTAGCAATATGAATATAAGCATTACATTAAAACAAAGAAAAGTTAATATTATTTCCAAGATATTAATATACTGCGTACAAAACATGTGCAACACTAATTAGTTATGAATATATGGCTATTTTTTGTATAGTCGGTTATCAAAAAACACAACAACAACAACTGGGCCTTGGCTCATCAATGTCTGTAGAGAGCTTCTCCCACAGTTTGACTTTTCCAAGGAGTGCACGGGCAGTGGGGCGCTTATCAGGGTCTTCAGAGAGCATCTGACGTACTGCTTTACACTGAAAGAATATAAGGAAGGTAATACAGCAAATGATGAGGTTGTAGTAGTAAATGGCTAGGTTGTCTTCCTTGGGATTATGTGATTTCAATTTTCTTTGGTATTGCCATTATGTTTCCCATTTGACATTGCTATTATCTTTCCCATTTGACATTGCTATTATCTTTCCTATTTGACATTGCTATTATCTTTCCCATTCGACATTGCTATTATCTTTCCTATTTGACATTGCTATTATCTTTCCCATTTGATATTGTTATTATCTTTCCCATTTGACATTGCTATTATCTTTCCCATTTAACATTTCTATCATCTTTTCCATTTGACATTGCTATTATCTTTCCCATTTGACATTGCTATTATCTTCCCCATTTGACATTGCTTTTATCTTTTCCATTTGACATTGCTATTATCTTTTCCATTTGACATTGCTATTATCTTTCCCATTTGACAACAAGTACCTGTTGCATTTAACCATAACAAAACTTAAACAAGTGCGGCTTATAAATTAAAAGTAATATTGAATTCACACAGACTGAGAACTGTAAAAAAAAAACAGGTATGATCAAACACGAAACACAATCCATCAATATACGGAGTGATTTGGCTGGTTATTTAACCTGTTAAAAATTATTAACATATTCATAAAATGTTGGTAAAAACTGACTGTTGGACATAGTGTAGTAAACCGAAATGGCCAAAAGGCCCATATTAAAGGGATATAACTCAGAAATTTTGTACCATGTCATTTTCAACAAAGTTTATTGTATGAAGGCATTATATTTTGGTCAAGTTTTAAAGTCTCTCAAATCACCTCAGGCATATTTGCTGAGTTGTCTCCCTTTAATATGGCCTTTATTAGGAAAAATCAAGAAACTGGTCCACTGATTGTAAGGCAAACATTTATTATGAAACATACTCCAGCGTCTTTGATGGAGGCAGAATAAAGATGGCAGAGAGTGAGTTTCTAGCAGCAATCTTTACCAATGAAGTATGGTAAAGATAAAGTAGATACAGACTTTCGTACGTTTTTTTAAGAACACCTTCTTGTTAAAAAACACTATAAAAGCATCTAACATAATTTCTGATAAAGTTTACATTTTGTTAATCACAAGAAACAACTGCCTGTCGCTTAAAACTTCAAGGTTGTTGTTTTTCAATAAGAAAAGTCTATATTTCCAGAAAACAATTTTTCTTCCTTTTCCGAAAAAGAAAATCTGAGCCATGTACATATTCTTCACAGACTTACCCATTGTGCATGCTCGAGCTTCATTTTTTCAGGAAATTTACACTCCTTTGCATCATTAATCAAATATTTTCTCGTTGATCCAGGGGGAATAAAGTTGAACATCTCATAGACAATCACCCCAAGAGCATATATGTCCACTTTGTTGGTATAATGTGTTGTGCTCTGAAACAAAAATGGTCTAGTAAATTCTCTTTTGTAGTATTGAATTCTATCAATATAGTTAAAGAAAATCCATGTGCACTTGTTTAAAGAATAAAATATTAAATTAATTTTATCATATGATTTGATGGTGTCTGATTACAACAGTACGCCTTTCTCATTTTGTGTTTCAAAACATCTATGCAACTGTTAAGAATTTAAACATCATAACTAAGAATGGTTTAGTGAAACGGTCTTCAGAACGAGATGTCAATTTACTTCTATCTACTCATTATTGATTTTACTGAACAGAACGGAATGTTTAAATAACAATGTTAAACAATGTAACGTTCCTATCCAATTTATGTTAATTGAAAGATATAAGTTCAATCAAAATGAAGTCCATATTGTTCAAAACAGCAGTTTAACGCATCTTGGACAAACAGTTGAAGTTGTATGTAAGAGTTCAACTAAGGAATTTGTTTAATGCTGCATGCACTTCTGGTCTCACATACCTGTTCTGGAGCAAAATACGCACGAGTTCCAGCTTCTGCAGTGTGACTCTCGCTGTCCCTTTCCATTATCTTTGCCAAACCGAAGTCACCTACTTTGACAGGGTTGCCTTGTTCAGCAGAAAGAAATATATTTTCTGGTTTAAGGTCCCTATGCGTGATTTTCTTGCCATGAATGTATGCCAGTGCAGAAGTGATCTGTTCTATCTTTTCTACAATTTCGTTAGAGGGACGATTTTTGTTTCTATTTGTGTCATCCAACCAGTGTTTCAAAGTTTTAGCCTGACATAACTCCAACTGAATGTACAAGAAGGAACCTTTCCTGAAATTTAAAAATGATCAGCGCTCTCAGAAAAAACGGGCTTCATGCATGTGCGTAAAGTAGCGTCTCCGATTAGCCTGTGCACTCAGCACAAGCTCATCTGGTTCAAAACTGTCTGTGTATACTGGATTTTCGTTCTTAAAGGGCTTCCTTAACTAAAAAATTCCATACTAAGCGGAAAGTTTTGTCCTAGATCAGCCTGTGCGGACTGCACAGTTTGGGACAACACTTTACACACATGCAATTATCCTGGTTTTCAAAAGGCACGGCTCAAAAATAAGATTATGTCAGTTTAAATACAAAGATTACTTTAAAAAACTGTTGATATTAGGTAAAACTACGGGCAAAGTAAAAACTATGTGAGCCTCAATGTATAGAAATCACCATTCTTCACTTTGGCAATTAAATTGCATTGTTTGTGTTTGCTTGTTTTCTTGAATATTTTGCAATATCCAACAATAATTCAGTTTTCTAAAATATCACAGCGGTCAACTAACCTCACACACTTTTTCTGGATAAGCTGGCTAACAAAGAATACTTTTGCCATCAACTGACAACTTCCCTTCTTAATTCAGAGGAATGGGGTGTATGGCCATAGAAAATAATTTCATGACCAATCCACAAACAAGTTCTGATTGGGCTCGGAATCCATGATCCTTGTTATGGAGTCCAGAGATCCACATACTGTTTAAGTCTGCCTTACCAAATACATTTTGTTTAATAACGATTTGAATGTACAACGGAACATACCCGTAAGAGTCTTTTTCTTTCCACGCGTCAAAGTAGCGCACGATGCCACTATGGTCAAGAGATTCCAGGGCTTTAACCTCTCGAAGCATTCTTTCCTCATCTTTTCTGCAAAGACGTGGAGCAAATAATATCATCTCTTTTATAAACCATCACAGACAAAAAGTCATTTGCACAATAAGACACCCAATAAAATATGGCAATAATGATCAGTTTTTTCAGGGAAAAAAAATCGACAAGTGTTCAAATGATCTATCCCTTTTTTTTACTTGAATGTGACATGACTTTCAACCAAGGATATTGATAATTGCGTGCCAAATTCAATTTCAGTAAGCTTTTAACTTCTTTTAGGTTATTTCAAAATATGCACAGGTGCTATTATATGACCTTGAATTGTGACCTGGACTTGATTCCGTTTGCAAGTCAGAGTATATGAGGTCAGTTACCTCCCATCATGATCCAAAACACACGTGTGAAGTGTCAACTTAATATCTGTAGTGGTTACATATGTATGTACTTGTTGCATGCACACCCTTACCTGTATTGCATCTTGCATGCAAACCTTACATTACCTTCTTACAAAAGACAACACAATTCTACATAAAGGCTGACCCAAACATGCCTAATTGAAACATCACTGTTGAATTTTTATTGAACAAATGTATTTTAATGTGTGTGTTAGGCGCCATATATAGATATGTAGAAAACATGAATCATTTTCATTTTAATGAAACAAACCGTAAGTTGTCATGTTTACTTCAACTTACCCAGTAATGTTGATCTGTTTTACCGCAAATAGCAGTTTATCTTTTTCTCTTTGTACCTTGTAAACAACTCCAAAACCACCTTCACCCAATCTTTCAATCTCTCTAAATTCCATCTCATATCTGAAAAAGTATTACACAGGTGAATAAGTATGAGTATTTTTTTTAAAAAAGTATGATAATGAATATAGTGCATACACGATACCAATATGGTTAAGATCTGCCAGGGCTTGAACCTCTCGCAGCTTTTTTATCTCATCTTTTCTGCAAAGACATTGGGCAAATAATAACATCTCTTTTAAAAACCATCACATACAAGAATATCACTTGCACAATTATACACCCAATAAGTCAATAATGATTAGTGTTTTAAAGATTTTTTCTTTTTTCAAAAAATCTATCCATTTTATTTTATTTTTAATTGAACGTGACATGACTTTCGACCAAGGATATTGATAATTGGGTGCCATATTCCATTTCAGTTAGCTTTATTAATTTTTTAGTTTATTTAAAAAATAATCACCGGAACTATTTTATGACCTTGGACCTTGACTTGTGACTTGGACTTGAGATCCTGTGCAAGTCAGAGTATATGAGGTCAGTTACCTCCCATCATGATCCTTAACACACGTGTAAAGTGTCAACTGAATATATGTAGTGGTTACATACATATGTACTCGTTGCATGCACACCTTAACCTGAATTTCATGCAAACCTTAAATTACCTTTTTAAGTACAAATGGCGACATAATTCTACTAAAAGGCTGCTCACAGTTTACAAAGACCATGAACATATACATTTATTATTTTATTTCCATACCTTAATTATACAGAAAAAAGCATTTCTTGCACGCAAACTTTGACCTGAAATTTCTATGTTCAAAAATTGAAGCTTTGCTAAACTGTAGGTCAGAATTATGGAAATTGGTCAGTGATCTCAAACAATGACCCCAAACGCTTATTTTAAGTTTCAAGTGAATACTTGCAATATAAACCGTGATAATGGATATGTTGCACGTTAACCTTAACCAGAGCATTACTCAGACGCAGATTCCCACAAATGGATGCGTATTATAGGTCAGACTATTGGGTGAATAGTCATGTTAAAAATGCCAGTCTTCCTTTTTGTTAATAATTTGAGTCAACACATTCAGAAAAGGCTGTGAGCGTTAAAAAAAACATTATACAAGGGCTGTTTGTAAAACCTGCATGCCCCCCATATGGGCTGTCAGTTGTAGTGGCAGCCATTATGTGAATACGTTTTTTGTCACTGTGAGCTTGACCTATAACCTAGTGACTTGAAAATCAATAGGGGTCATCTGCCAGTCATGATCAATGTACCTATGAAGTTTCATGACCATAGGCCTAAGTATTCTTGAGTTATCATCAGGCAACCATCAACCGTTCCATGTCGGTTTTCGAAATGTAGCTCTAAAAAAGCATAGTTGCGTTGCAACTATGCTAAAAACAACAGTTCCCCTCTCCCCCGCGCGACTTCTCTCCCCCGTGCGACTAAGTTTTACGCTGGTGATTTGATTTAAAACGTTGGATGTCCGCTCAGCAATAGCTTTTTGAAAAAAAACAACTGTTCTTTACAATCGTTACAAAGTGCAATATAAATCTATACTTTTACCCTTCTGGCGTGAAATGGTCAGAGCGGCAATTAAATTGCGTCTTACAAAACATCAAATATACTTTAAAGTTACCCAGCCAATTATGTCAGCGCTAAATGATTTCTTTAAAAATGGCTGCGCCCACAGATTTACAAAATTGTAAAAATGTGGCAAAATATTCAAGACGTTTCCAGAAAGGCCAACTATTTTAATAAAATAACATAATTTAATTGGTATTTTATTACCTAGTTGTCCGAACAATTATTGTAAGAATATATATAAAGCATTGTTTGCTGGGCAACCTCAATTTAAAAGTTTGTTGCCCGACTTGGTAAGGCTTAAGCAGCCATATGAAGTTAGTTTTTCTCCCTGCAAACAGTCAGAAAACTATATGATGTCCATATTTTTTTCAAATTCGACCTTAATGTGACCAAGAAATGCAGGTCATGGTTGTTTCATGCTGTCGACACAAGAAAATAATTGCAAATTAATTGTATAAAACCCTGATAAGTGATAAATGAACAGCCTGTAGATGCTGTTATTTGACCAAATTTAATATATGATGTAAAGGAAAGACAAGTCAATGGGCCGCATGTTGCCTGTGTCCTTGTCTTTCTTATGCAGAACTACAGCTTTGTCGCAAAAACGTTTAAGGACAAATAACTAAGAAATGTGTGTGGATCAATGGGGATAAAAATGTGTCCTGCACATCATCTCTCTATGGCGATCACATGGTAACTTTCAATAGCTTAAGAAATTATTTGCTAATATATTCTTTCACAAACTTGTAAGATTTTATTAATCAACCAACAAACAAACAAACCAACATGGACCTCAATATGCTTAATCTTTGTGTGTGTGGGGGGGGGGGGTTAAATTGTGCGGGGAAAAATGTGTTGGATAAAAATCCTTCAACGAGACCACTTCTATACTCTACATTTATAATCCATATACATTTACTATCAGCATACGTATACAGGTGTACCTTGTAAGAGTGTAGGTCTGGACACTGCTCTCCTGCATTATGAACTTTTCACTATATCGTAGTTGTTGACAGGAATCTAGGAATATAAATACAGTATTCACTGAACTTGTTATGAAATTTGCAAAGGCAAAGTTGATAATAAAAAGATCTAAACACATTAAATATAAATATGTTTGTTTTAAGGTGCCTCTTTAAACAGTAAATTTATTAATTATTTATTATCTTATAACAAGTTCCAGAGGTAGGGACAATGAACATATTGGTATAAAGTATTATGGTATCTTTTTTTTCTCAAATCCAGTCAAAATATTTCCCAATTGATGGTTTGTCTTTTTGATGTTTATAAAATAAATATATTTAAGAGATGATAAATCTAGAAATAATACATTCTTAAGTTGTAATAACCACTATACATTTGTATTTATGTTTGGGACTTTCCATTAAATGTAATTTTTTCCCCCAAAATAAGTCAAAAAGAACAAATGAAACATTGATATTTTTCCCAAATTTAAAGCCATTTGATGCCAAAATTCCCAATTTCGCAGGTTTAGGTCTTATTCCCAAAATAGGAGAAGACATACCGACATTTATTAGATAATGTGGAATGACATGTTTTTTTATATTTATACTAGAGATGTTACTGAACATAGCCTACATCCGTCAGAAGACTTCTTTGAATTCATGCAGTTTTAACCTTAAATGAAACTTTCCTCTAGAAATGTCATTCCCCTTTCAGCAACAGCAATTCTGTTTACGTCTCAGACGTTGGTATCAGCATATTTGCAAACAAGGGATGTTTGTAAAACATGCATGCCCCCAATATGGGCTGTCAGTTGTAGTGGCAGCCATTGTGTGAATACGTTTTTTTTGTCACTGTTAACAACGGTGGTGGTGGTGGTGGTTGTGGTTGTGGTGGTGGACATTTAACTGTGACGAGTCACCATGACCTTTACCTTTGACCTAGTGACCTGATAATCAATAGGGGTCATCTGCCGGTCATGACCAATGTCCCTATGAGGTTTCGTGATCCCAGGCCTATGCGTTCTTGAGTTATAATCCGGAAACCACTTTACTGCTTCAGGTCACTGTGACCTTGACCTTTGACCTAGTAACCTGAAAATCCATAGGGGTCATCTGCCAGTCATGACCAATGTCCCTATTAAATTTCGTGATCCCAGGCCTAAGCGTTCTTGAGTTATCATCCGGAAACCACTTTACTGCTTCAGGTCACTGTGACCTTGACCTTTGACCTAGTAACCTGAAAATCAATAGAGGTCATCTGCCAGTCATGACAAATGTTTCTATGAAGTTTCGTGATCCCAGGCCTAAGTGTTCTTGAGTTATCATCTGGAAACCATTTTACTGCTTCAGGTCACTGTGACCTTGACCTTTGACCTGGTGACCTGAAAATCAATAGGGGTCATCTTCCTGTCATGACCAATGTCACTATGAAGTTTCATGATCCCAGGCTTAAGCGTTCTTGAGTTATCATCTGGAAACCATTTTCCTATTTTTAGTCAACCATTTTACTGCTTCAGGTCACTGTGACCTTGACTTTTGACCTATTGACCTGAAAATCAATAGAGTGATTTGCCGGTCATGACCAATGTTCCTATGAAGTTTCGTGATGCCAGGACTTAGCGTTCTTGAGTTATCATTCGGAAACCATTTTCCTATTTCCAGTCACTGTGACTTTGACCTGTGACCTTTGACCTTGTGACCTCAATATTAATAGGGGTCATCTGCCGGTCATGACCAATGTCCCTATGAATTTTCATGATCCCAGGCATATGCATTCTTGAGTTATCATCCGGAAACCATTTTCCTATTTCCAGTAACTGTGACCTTGACCTGTGAATCAAAATCAATAGGGGTCATCTGCGAGTCATGATCAATGTTCCTATGAAGTTTAATGATCTTAGGCCTAAGCGTTCTTGAGTTATCATCCGGAAACCATCTGGTGGACGGACCGACCGACCGACCGACAGACCGACCGACCGACGGACCGAAATGAGCAAAGCAATATACCCCCTCTTCTTCGAAGGGGGGCATAAAAAGAGCAGTGATCGACACTAACCGGAGTCCGGTAGTCCAAGATTCCTGGAAATGAGACTCGGACTCCTTGTTTTTGTGCTTCAAAATCAACTTTGAATTATACAAAAAATCCCTTCGTTTACTAATAGGTTTGCAAAATCTGAATGTCTGCACAAAAGACATCTTACTCAGAATAGTCAATGTCGAACACTGTCTATAAAAACTTTTAGTTGCATTTGTTTATTGTCACATTAAAATTGCAATTATCTAATATTCACTCTCTATATACTGCAGAAGGAAGTTTTTAATACCAAGTCATGCACGACCAAAGAAATCAACGTTCCAGCCGAGTCAGAGTCAGACAGCGGTTCTGAAACAAGTGAGGCAAGCCCGAGGTATATCATACCACCTAGGAGAAGACCGTTACCACAGCCCTGTGTCAATTTTCCCCGACCAGAGTTACCATTTAGCATCTCAGGCCACAATTAAAATATTGTTGGTTTGCCCTTTACCGCCCCTAGATTTTACAGGTGGGTTGGAAGGTAGGAAAATTATTTTATTTTATTTGAGGAATTATATTTTTAATAAACCAATAGTCTATGAATATTTATAACACTGGTATTAAAGTACTGTTGCAGTGTAAGAAGTCCTATGTAGCTTAACCATATCTTGTTTGCTGTTTTCTTGCATATATTAATGTGATTTTTAAGGCAATACAAATGGGCAAAAATGTGTATCTGAGCGGTAAAGTGTTAAATGACCTCGTTTCAGGAAATGAGACACTGTTGAGTCTGTACGCTTTAATATTGTGCTGAATTAGTACTTTGAACGTAACCTATGAAGAACCCATAATAACTAATAACAGGAATTGCAGACCCATTTCCTTTAGTTGACAGCTGCAACATTTCAGAATGAATAATACATTCAATTCCTAACAATTAATTAACTTCATTTACTTATGGAATAATAGACTGTTATTCTGAAAATGCAGACTATTTTACTTATAAGCATAGTATTGAATTTTTTAGCATACGTGGTACATTACTTTTGAATTGCATTACAAAATTCTTATCCTGACCTTTATAGAAATACTTCACATAATACATATATTTAAACATTCAAAGCTCAATATCATATTTTAAGCCCTCATAAAGACGATTAGTGTCAAAAAAAGGGCACCAAATTTTTGAAAAAGTAAACTTATCATTGGACAACCAATTTTTCCAATAAAATTATAGCGCAAATTAATATTATATGTAATAGTTAACATATAGAATGAAATATTTTAAGCAGTGGTACAGCAATTATTTTCCTCCTTTTATTTCTGAAGGTCAAAACTTTTAATGGCTGCAACAAATCAACAACTAGAACATATTTGGTGTGTTAATAAAGAGTTGTTACTTGAATGTATATATTTAGTAGTTTCCTTCCACATACAGACTTATCACACAATTACATCAGACAATGTAGCATGCAGGCATTCATGTTACTCACAAATTACAATACCTCAATCAAACATTGAAGTAACAAATGGTTTGCCTCAGTTGATTGTTAAACATAAACTACCATGGAACAATAACAAACAGACATACTCTGAGGCCACAATTAAAATATTGTTGGTTTGCCCTTTACCGACCCTAGATTTTACAGGTGTGTAGGTAGGTAGGAAAATTATTTTATTTTATTTTAGAAATTATATTTTTAATACACTAATAGTATATGAATATTTATAACACTGGTATTAAGGCACTGTTGCAGTGTAAGAAGTCCTATGTAGCTTAACCATATCTTGTTTGCTGTTTTCTTGCATATATTAATATCAAATGCATGCTTGTGTGTTATAACATCAAATATGTGTTCAATAAATGATGTTAATTGCTCTGAATGTAAATAAAATATCTACAATAAGGAAAACATAAATACCACTTATTGTAACAAGATATTTATAAATTATGATCTGTCAATGTAATTGTATCAACTATCATGCATGGGTTTTAGTTACTTCGATTTGCAGTAATTATAAAACTAATTAAAATCAGTTTTCACTTGAATGAATGAATGAATGAATGAATGAATGAATGAATGAAACAAAAGTAAAGCAACCCGTTTAAGAAGCTATAGAAATCATTTGACTGACTGTGACAACCAAATTTAAACCAAATAAATCGTTTCAATTTTTCATCTAAGTTCTAACTTCAGGTTAAAAGCGAAAGTAGATTAACATGTGCAAATATTAACTTCATTTGAAAAATGTTATCAATTTTAAACTGAAATCTTCCGTTAAATAATAATAAAAAATGTTCAAAGCACAAGATATGCTGTGCTTTTATTTTGTTTGGATCGTTTTCACAATTGAACAGAAGTTTACATGTTGACCTTCATTGAAGATTAACACTGTCCGCATTTTTCATGATTTTGATTGTTTTGACAGGAAGCAAAAATCTCTTCTATTTCATGTGCAAAACAAATTTAAAAACTCGTAAATTAATTTCTTTTTACTGAAAATAGTTATTAAATTTATTTTTAAACCATATGTGATATGAAACCATGCATGACATGTCTTTAAAAAAATAATTTTGAAATCGGAACCACATATACTTTATTGTTTTAAACAAAATGGTGGACTAAGTTGACAGTTTATAGACGCTTGCATAACTGCGCTAATCCGAGAAATCGATACCTCCCGGATTACCCGCCCCTGAATACTCTCGCGCGCCTCCAAAACGGTACTGAAGAAAAAAACATGGACCTTTATATGTGTCCCTACGCAAAACAAGGAAGCGAAACGGTTTCATCGAATATATTTGAAGATTTAAATAGTTCCTGTTATCGATCTGACAACCACATAATAGTTCGTGTTTTTTTTATATAAGTTATTACGTAATTAGTAGAAATATGGTTCATCTGCATTCTTGTAAGAGTAATAAAACACAGCATGGACATGGACCTATTTGTGTAGGTCCCTGGCATGAATAAGGTCTTGATTGTCATTTAAAATGTTATTTAAATGTGACGCGTGATATCTTATCTTAATTACGATATCTACACATGTGCAGACATGTGGTGTCACGGGCAAACCCATAAACGCTTTAATTCCACACTTGGAACATCGCCTCCCATTTAGCGAATTCGTTCGCGCCTTTATCGCTGATGTTGTTTTTTTTTCAAGAGATTTATGTTGCTGTCATTAATAATCCGTAATTAACGAAGACATAAATCACTTATTTTTTTCGTGTTTTTATTTTTTAATCGTAAATTAATACCGTATTACCAAAGTTTAATAAAAACATACGTTAAGAGTAATCTAGAGAACACAATTGGAACTATTTAAGTTTATTTAAGGCTCATTATTTTTTATGTTGAACATTTCAATCGTGAATTAAGATGTTATTAAGAAAATTTAATAAATAATGAAATCAGTTAAGTAAATATTGAGAATAGCACAAACAACGTTTATTTCAGGCAATAAGCTTTGATTTTGCATGTAAAACGTTATTTAAATAATAATATAAGAAAGTTATAGACACAAGCTGATATATCCTTTTCAATAAAAAAAGTATGACATGTCCTGACATCTTACACAGTTTTGCAAAATAATAACTCCAGTACTTGTTCATTTAAAATCACAAAATTCATTTCCGGCTAGATATTTTTGTATAAGCTTGAGAGCGATTTTTAAATAAAAGATTGCTAAAAACCACTTTAGTTTTAGACTAAACTAGATACATAATTTTAATATTAAAAAAAACTTTACCTGAAATCTTACAGAGTTCCGCTAATAAATATTTCCGGACCAATTTTAGAATCACAAACTTCATTTCGGCTATAGATGTGTATATTACCTTTAAAATGACACTTACGGGGGAAATATTAATAACGAAATGTTTAGACAAACAAAGATATGTACTATTCAATAAAAAGCCATCCTCGGTCTTTAAGTACTGTTTATTGGAATAAAGCGGGTGTACACTATGATAACGTTGTAATCTGCCTAATTCTTCAGTACCGTTTTCAGTAGCGGGTGACGTAATAGCCAATATGGCGGCGGTCAATTTATCGATTCTGGGATTGTCTATAGAGACGGTTGACATAATCATCGTTTTTATTGATAATCATGCACTATATCAAATATTATTTTACTAACTATGCCTGAATAAAACATAAGCATGCAAGGAAATGCATTTTGGAACGATTATATTGTTATTATTTTTTTTAACGAACCCCTGAATGGAACACGATCTATGAGCTAGGAATGGGGTTACCAATCTCTCTACACATCTTCGCGACCAGTTTTAGAACAAAACTACTCAGAAATGGAAATTCTTTTAGAATAAATTTAATTTAATAAACGAGCACAAATAAGGATGAAAACAAACAACAAATAGATCGATTTTATGTAGGCAATATAGTAACTGATGTGAACCTTTATATGTCTGTAAAAACTAACCTTAATACACATAAATTAAATTCACTTGCTAAATGTAATTGTTTTTGTTTACTAGTTCACAATTTTGACATTCTTTGTCTTTGTTTCAGCATTTTTAATGCGGTGTTTTTTAATTGCCACTTTGTTCATCACAAACCGATTATCTCGTTTTGATCGGCTACTGTCCAGGGAATTACAAACAAAACATGATGTCATAAACTTAGGGACCTATAATTGGGTCCCTGAAGAAACAACATGTGGCAGACGACAATTTATGAATGTAGCGGATCCGTGTTCTAGTGGTAACACACTGGCTTCACAATCCAGAGATCGCTGGTTCGATCCCCCGCTGCACCTAACCTATTAACTCGTCTTTCGCATGAGACGTTAAACCGAGGTGCAGTGTACTAGGTGCTATACACCGAGCACTACAAGACCCGTAACCAACTAACACGTCTTTCTGGGGGCGATGGCCATGTGGGAAAATCCCGGTGCACTCAATAAAAAAAAGATACCTCCATGTCATCTCTTGGCATATTGAGCAGTCATTTGAGCCAAGTTTTAAAGCCAAATACTTAACTGTTGCTTCAAGAAATATGTTAACATGTTTTTTTTTTTTTTTTAATGAAGGCATTTGTCCGAAATGGATTATAATAGCCAATTTAATCATAATAATAGTGTTTAATAACTGTAAATCTAAAATAGTGTACACATATACTGCCACACAATTAACGTATTTAACAGGTACCGGCAAATGTAAAGCCCACGTGTAATGATTGCATGTTACTGTAGTGAAGGAAACACCATCATAAAAACAAGCAATCACGTTAGGGTTAAAAAAAAATACTTGCGTAAACTAAATATAATAGATTTATGGTATAATAACATGCTAGATTGTATCACTCGTTATCACTAATGAAGAGATTTCAAGATACATTTAAAGTCAGTTCAATTTGCATAATATGCAGGTTTTTTTTAATTTGTATGCTTAAATGTATTAATATTGTCATTCAATGTAAATGAAACCAAAATTCATTCAATGTAAAAGAACATTTCCACACTATTTTTAGATTTTAATGCATTCCGCGTTTTTAGGGCTTTGTTTTATAATTGATTCAATGCAACTCTTACACTTTCAATCGCGGATGAAAAATAACAATATTAATCTTCCACTTACAATTATAATCAAATTATTATATGTGGTATTATATTAAAATATCATTTATTAAAGTCTTACTATAAGAAAAAATACGGCTAATTTATAGTTTTGTTTTGTGAAATTGCCAGTTTATATTTAGTCTTCCGACCATCTTTACTCTGATGCTACTAAATAATTCGTATTTTTATAAAGAGGAAATTATATTAATGAATGTACAATTTTTGGTACTAAATATTTTATAAATGCACTATAATTTAGGTGTTTATATGTCTATATCGGATTTTTTGTCGATTTATTTACTAAACCAACGCTCTTTATACATGTTTTACGTTACTGCAACCAGAGCTTTTTGCCAACCAGTCAGTGCGCATGCGCGGAATATCAAGAATGTAAACAATAACAATCAACTGGTCTATGCATCAGTAAGGGTGTACTAATGATTGATTATCGTTTTAGCGTCATCCATATTTATAAATTTTAAATACATTTGCCGTACCATGTTCTATTATTCCAAAATATTGACTACAGTATACATGTATGTCATTCACTGCTGTTGATAATTACTCCTAACACTTCCCATATACAGTTGGTTTAAAATCATATCTCGCAATATTGAAAGCTTAATTACAACAACCAGTTTTGAAAAAAGGTCGCACATAAATCAACCTTTACAACAATAATTGTTGTGAAGACACCTATTTGAAACAGAAGATTACTCCACGAGGTCGGATATTCACGTAAAAACAGTCATTTAATGAGCGAACGCATGCAATACATCATTAAGTCCATATACAATTAAGAGCGGTGTATGCACATATTCGTTATTGAGCATATTCCTCTTAATTAAGCACAATATATTTTAAGAACATACCCTTTTCTCGTCGATGAAAGGAGCTTGTCACCGTTCGCCAACCAATTTCACTCCTCTGCACGTAACCTACTGCAAGATGGCTAAACTTGTCGAACGTTCGCTTCGCACGTATACCACTTTGACGGTTGGGATTGGTGGAATGTTTTAGACTTCCTAGTCAAAGATCCTAGTAACAAGTGGGCTGTAAGCAAAATTAGCAATACAGCCTTTTGCGTTCCGGGCGTTGTACCATTTACGCCCTAAGTCTAAGTTGAAATGACAAGTGATACTTGAAAAAAATTGCTATTGCTATAAAGCTGCCCGTACATGTGTAGAAACCGCGCTCTATGAAAACCGGTTTTATTGAATGTGCGTAAAGTGTCGTCCCAGATTAGCTTGTGCGGTACCCTTCGTGGGTGTTTAAATGCCTGTAATTTAGTATATGTTTGAATAGATTTTAACAGAATTAATTTGTGATTACAGGTTTTTAAGTTATAATGTTTAACAAAAATTTGCACATTCATCATAATTTTCATTCTATTTGTCTTTATTGTAAAATATGTGTTTAAAAGCGGGTGCTATTTAGTGTAAATTAGCTTTTTGCACAAAACGAAATTGATATCTACCTATGGGTTTGTGTTCGAGAGTGCAGTAATTTTCATGGAATGAATACTGGGTATAAGGATAATTTATAGAATGTAAAGAACTTAAAAAGCCGACTCAAATGAACGTATATGCTGGATATTTTATACGGGTTCTAAGATATCACATTTCACTGAAACATTTTACTGTGGGTGCTTTAAACTTTTTATACACTTGGAGACTTTTATTAAAATTTGTAAGCAAACAAATACAACACCAATTTCACAATTTCAGTAAAAAAAACGACGCGACTTTTTCCAATCTGAAAGGCCCCGGCCCTGTTCTCGAAATGGTAAAGAATTAAAAAAACAAACATTTCTAACTTAGCCAAGTGAGTTGCAGAATACATTGAAGTAAGTAAGCGATGGACAATTTAAGAAACATATACTTCTTTAAAATAAAAGCAATTTAAAACATGTGTGTTCCCATACTGCTCGTCGGGTCCAAGAAATATATCCTAATCATCCCAAAAAATGAAATGCTGCAAGCTATAGATCCCGCAATTACGGATTTGCTGAGTGTTCTTGTGTCATTTGCGAGTTTTAAATTAGGTAAATACATTCATATTGAACTGTTCAGTTCGACTAAGATTATAGTCAAACATATACATTTTCGTGTAAATAGAAATAAGTGCGGATACTTTGTTAACGGTGTAAGGGCCTCAGCAAAAATATCTGTTAGAAAAAATAAATAGTTTGTACACGAAGAAACATCTGTTTGGACTCCGGATCATTTTAAAGGGACCTGTACACGTTTTGATAAATTGTAAAAAAAAAGAAACATAAAATGTTTCAGATTTGGAAATGTTCGTTGTAGTTTTTTTTTTAAAGAAAACAGTAATACGAGAGTTGCCTTCAAAATGAACAAAAGGAATACGTGTTTTTTCAAGTACATGCACGGTTTTCTCGAACCATTGTTGTGTTAACAGTTGTGTAATATACTATACTTCAATGTACATGCAATTTGTCAATAATATTCAACATGCCTTAGGGCGTTGTTTTAGGCCTTTTGTGATGCAAATGCAGTTACAGAAGCATTCAATTGAACTAAAATGATGGACCATGCTATTTCTTTGGGAAGTATTCGGAAAATTCGACATGACGCTACTGTATAGCGCAGAACAACGCCTGGTGGTGCTACAAATTCAACTTCAAGTAGACGTCCATATAAGGTCACGCCTGACGTCGTATGCGAATTCGTCGGTGGATCTCTAAAATCAATCCGCCGACCCAGAGAAAAAAGGCATTGGACACAAGAATGTCCAAGGGAACAGTATACTACATCATTAGGCATGTTGTGAAAGCAAAACTACGGAAGAAGTTCAAGGCTCATCAGCTCAACATGGCACTAAGTTCAGAAGCGCAGGGCCAGGTCTTGGAAGCTATATATCTAAAGCTTAAATGTGGCAAGTAGAGAGATTTTGTTACATCTGACGAGCGATGTTTTATCGTGGTGGAAGTTATGAAAGACGAAGAGTATGTTATGTCAGAATGGGAGAAAACTTTGGCGATAAACTGAAGTTTGTAAAACGTGATGCGTTTGCCCGTGGCTTCATGGCGTGTGCTGCTTTATCGTCCAGAGGTAAATCAGTGATCAGAATAATTCCCAAAGGGACCAAGATAAACTCAGAATACTATATCAATACAGTTCTGAAACAATTTATACGAAAGGATGTACCGAGACTCTTTCCGGAGGATAAACACGTCATGACTTTCCATCAGGACAGTGCATCTAGCCACAATTTTAAACACTGTTTTCTAAAACAAAATCAAAACATTAAGTTCATAACACCCGAAGAATGGATGCCAAAGTCTCTAGATGCGGCCCAAATGGATTTTGGTATATGGGGGATACTTAAACGACGCTTACAGAATCGACACGTAAACTCACTTTCTGGTCTAAAAGAGCTCTGAAGGACGAAAGGTGCAAATTGGAACAAACAACCATCAACTAGACGTCGAAATCGTGGCCAAAGCGTTGCAGGATAATTTACAATTGCCATGGATCTCATATTGAGCATTTGTTGCAAAAAAATGTATTTAGATGATAAATTATTCATATTTTTGTTTTGTTCGTCATGAAATTGGGCACCTCTCGTACTGAACATTTATGATGCCCTATCCATTATATGCATCTTTTGGCGATTTAAAAACCTGAAATTTATAAAGCGTTACACACGCGATACGATTGAATAATTTGGAAAGTTGAATTGATATCGTTATATTTTGTGACATTACGAGAAATGCTTATACAAAGTATAAAATACGCCATGAACTACTAGTATATCAGCATGGATGAAGGAGTGGTTAAAGCGCTAGACGTTTACTCCAAGTGTCAGTGGTTCGCGTCCAGGTAAGGATTTTTGTTTTATACTGGATCTCTTTAGTTCCACTGTTTACATTTATTAATTTAAAGCATTTAATAACAAACTTCAAACCAGGCCAAAAATCACTAAACAAGCCCCTTTAATTATACAGATTTATCATATCCGTTTTATGCGGAGGCCACTAAAAAACGGACACTGTCGCTTGTTAAAACAATAACAACA
Source organism: Dreissena polymorpha (assembly GCF_020536995.1). Classification (NCBI taxonomy): domain Eukaryota; kingdom Metazoa; phylum Mollusca; class Bivalvia; order Myida; family Dreissenidae; genus Dreissena; species Dreissena polymorpha. The sequence goes on from NC_068357.1 coordinate 149,039,933, forward strand.
TTATTGTCCTCAATTCATGACTCACTGTTCTTTTTCCACGAATGGTGTATTTTTAGTTTGGTTTTGGAGTAGTTTGCAGACGGATAAACTGCACGATGCCGAGTGTTTATATCGTTAGTCAAAAAACGTTTTCCTGCCAACAAGAAGTGTCCATATTGCAAAATACTAGAAGTTGGTATACACATGTTTTAATAAAACGTACTTAACCCACCGCGAACGACAACGAAATGATGGTCAGAACATTTAACATTATACTCAGTTATATACATGGTTAATTTGTAAATTCACACATTCATCAAAAAAAAGAAAGAAAAGAAATTACTTTACGTACACATTATTAACTTTTTATAAATAATTCACTCGAAATGCATTCAAGTAAGAGCTAACAATAATTAATGAATCAAATTAAGTTAATTGACTCGCGTCATGCGAAAATTGGTCTTATGCCATATGCGACCAGCGTAGTTTCAGACCTGCCTGCGCATTTTCGCAGTCTCGATAGGCGATACCTAATCCGATAATGAGACCACGAAACCTAAGGAGACATTATAGCGGACAGCGTAGATCTTTGCCGCCCGAAGTTAAAGCCGATGTTCGCATGTCCGTGAATATAAAGTATACCCATATAACATAATCTAAAAACCACCAAGAATTGTCTAATGTCAGATATTGCTGACAGTCAGATCCTCGGACTTGCCTAATTTACAAAAAAGGCGTTAAAAAGTTGTTTGTTTTCACTAACCCAATTGCACTAACGTCCCTACGTGTTTGTGCGAACCACATCCTGATTTACGGTATTGAAATATTAGTTTTCGATCATATTCACTAAAATAACTATAACATAAAAAAACAATCGATCAACTTTACTTAACTGACTTCAAATTGACCAAAAACATATATAAGACCTTTTCACGTTTTGATAAATTGACAAAATTTTAACAAATTTGTTAAAGGTTCGCAAATTTTCGTTTTAGTTATAATTTTGAGGAAACTTTAATACTGAGCATTTACCATGCTCTAAAATATCCATTATATACATCTTTTGACGATTAAAACAACTGAAAATTATAAGCCGTTGCAACGCGAAACGATTGAATAATTTGGAAAGTTCTGTTGTTGTCGTGATATTTTGTGAAACTACGAGGATTGCTTATATAAAGTATAAAATACATCACTCATTTAATGAACGCGGATGGCCAAGTGGTCTAAGCGGTTGACTTTTACTCCAGGACTCCAGGGGTCAGTGGTTCGAGCCCAGCTGTTGAGGGTTACTTTTTCTATTATTTTTTTTTGTATTCTTGTTTTTGTACTGGAGCTTTTAAGATCCAATGTTTACATTTATCAATATAAAGCATTTAACGACAAACTTCAATACATGCCAAAATCTGTGCAAAAGCCACTTTAAAGTATGAAAACGGGTCGTTCGGTAAATGTCAGTCACATGTGTAAACGTTCGCTGCTAGATTATTGACTTAAGCTTGAATGTAGGTCACACTATACGAAAAGATTTCCTTAACAATTACAATCTAAAAGCAATAACTTTAACAATAAGTCATACTTTTGCGTACAGAGAACCTCATAAGCATACCTTTGCTCAATGAGCATTCCAAGCCGAATTGATTTAAACATTTAAAAAAAATTGAAAGATAGGTCATGCACTATGTAAGAAAGAACACGATACAAATCAAAGGTCACTGCTTAACGGCCATCTGTTCACCGGCATCTCTCCAGTTAATTAGGGTTTTCCGCCATCTGTCAATGTCGTATGTAGTCTCCAACCTTCAAATATAAGAGAGAATTTCTAGTTTACAGCCATGTTTTCCCTACCACATGCAAAAAGAAATATTCCAAAATAAAGTAATAACAATTGCCTCTACAGAGAATTGTCTCTTCAAATACTGTAAACGTATAGAAATTCGTCGGTATGAAATTTCGTGGTTTAAATAATAACAACTAATTCGTTGACACGTATTTTCGTGGATTTCATATTTTCGGTAAAGACTGATCGTCATAATAATTAAACTTTTATTAAAACAACCAGAGGAATAATAAGCATAATCTGCTAATCTGTGTTGACAGCAAGACTTGAGTTAATGTGCACTGATGCATGAAAGTGTTGCCGATACTTGTCGATAAGAGCGATAAAGCGGCGCACTTGTGGGTCCCCGCTTGCTAATTGACATCTCGCCTGGACGATGATCGCTACGCCCACTTAGTCACGTGACTTAGCGGTTGGAAAACCTAGACACCAAAGTGGGTTCATTGCCTATAGATTGCCTATTGATTTCACGATTTTCCGGATGATTTTTATGGTTTTTACTCTCATCCTATAACAATGTTAAAAGAGGTTTCTGTCACATATTTATTATGCAAATGCAAAAAAAATGTTACTTAGCGTAATGATGGTATTAGTAATAAAGTTATACTTCTACACTGGTATTTATTAATGTTTTTTTACGAAAATACTAACGAAACATTTTGTCCACATGTTTTTGACATGAATACGTCTTTTAACTGGAATTTACTTTTACACGCTATCTGACGCCAAGCGGGTTCCGAAATCCCCCATGGTATAATGTATAAAAGTGCAGACCAACAAAACGGTGGCATCAATACGTTTTAATTAAAATAGTAACATTAAATTGTTTTCGCTTGTTTCTGACATAAATACGCGAGTTATAACGTTGATTTCGTTTAAAGTTACTCAGATTCAAATACCGGTATTCACTATTAGTTTACATATACACACGATATATTTCATAGTCAATATTACTTTTATGACATTTTCAGTTTCTGAAATAAATTAATGTTCTATAAGAAAATTTTGGTAATTTATGTTATTCTACACAATGAAGCTGCCATTCCTATTTGTCAAGACCTCTCGTTACAGGGGTGTTATTTTGCCTCCTTTAAGCTGATTTCCTCTCTTTCCATGTCAAACTTAGGCTCATTTGGTCATTGTCGACCTGAAATGGCTTAAAGGCACCCGAGGGTGACTAGAAGCCGATTCTTGTCACCCTAGAGTGACTTCAAGCCGATTCATGTCACACTGGGATGACCTCAAGCCGACCGGGTGACTAGAATCGGCTTGAAGTCACCCCAGGGTGACGTGAATCAGCTTCTAGTCACCCCCGGGTGACTTCAAGCCATTTCAGGTCGACAATGACCCAATTATCCAAACTTAGTTTACAAATAGTTCCTAAAGTTGCTGGATCTATGTACAAATGAAAAGTTTCGTTGAACCTTGTAAGGGAGTAGGGCATTTTCCTCCCCTGAGGTGGTTCTTAAATCACACCCCTGGCGTTGGAAAAGGTAAAAATTTAATTCCTCTAATTAATCTATCTGGAGTTTCATGTACCACTATGTTAGAAATACACATGTTTGCAATAAAAAGCTTTAGAAAAACTTGATACATATTTGATTTTGCAGTAAAATTGTCAAATAAATGTATAATAGAACAAAGTTGAAGGCCAACTACCTGTACATGTACCATTAAGACAGATATAGCCCGGGCTTAAACAAACATCGTTGTGTGTTAGTGTCCACTGATTTCACCTTCAATGTGGCGTCTTTAATATCCACTGTGGTAAAAAAACTAGAGGAAAGTTATCACTAAGAAAGTAAGGAATTTAATTCTACTTGATACAAGTGCAAAGCCATTTTTATTGACTTGTCTCATTGTATAGTTCAATTATTCAATTACTCATAAGCATCTTACAAGGAAAGTATATTTACAACAACAATTAATACCACTCCCATTGGGTGTGTTACATATGTATTGGTCAATTGGCCGGTACAATAAAACTGACAGAAATAATACAAAATTATATTTTGCTGCAGCAATTCTGTATGGTGTCTAATAACTAATGTTATTTACAAGGAGTACAAATTGGTGTTAAATTCCTATGACCGACTCGTCTGAAACGGGTAATTTAACCATTGTACAAGTCACAATATCCTGTCAACCAGTCTGCAGACAACTTCAATATTGATCTAATAAAACGCTCAAAAATGTTTTGATGAAATGTTTTAATTTTATCGCTGGAGAGATGTGAAAGTATATTACCACAAATCAATCCTGTGCAGACTGACCGACCAAGTGACTCCAAAAAACATCCTTTAAATCTTTGTTTTCAGAGGTGTAACTTAACAGGAAACTAATTTATTTCAAACGAGTGTTTTAAATTAAAAGAAAAAAAAAACGATGCAAATATGTAAAGTATTGTTAGTTTTATTATGACTATTTCCTGGTCAAAACATGCAACAAAATATATGCACTTTCAACACCACGTCATTATAATTATGCAAATAAAAAAGTGTATATCTGCACTTCAGAGAACATGGAAATACATGGTGTTATGTAGGTCCAAAATATATATTTCTTTATGTACACACATGAAGACCTAAACATGAAACCTCACATGCCAACATGAAGAAAATTATACATTGGGTGTCTCATCAATCCAACAGTAGAGATCTTTACAATTGGTTAACATATTTGTAGTGCATGTAACGAAACTTCATCTGGTACGATTCGAAATGTATTGTTTTTTCTGCATAAAATACTAATCAGTTTCTCTTTATCTATCTAAATGTACATATACCTTATTTACACCGTTTCTTTATATTTCATTTCCTATTTTTCGTTGAATAAATGAGAACTAGGCAATCGGCTTGTCTAGAAAATGGCGGACATGTCATTAGCAACCGGCGCGCACGATTTATCGATCGCTGACTGGTCGATCGATATTTAGATAAGAATCTGGTTGACAGTTGGTGAGATGTCAATTGTCATCAATGTTGTTTTGACAAAATTTGCAATTCTTAGCGCAATCGGTCCCCGAGTAGTAACCATTGAGTAATAAGGCCCCAAAATACACGTGTGAAAACCGTTATGTCTCTTTTAACTTTAATGGGCACTAATTGACATTTGTGATATATCTGCAAACTGTTTATTGGACGACGTCACGTAAAAGAGAACAATCGTTGATGTACATTTTAAATACCGTGCTTGATTGAAAAAGTATTATTAACCAAACACTTATCAAGAAAGCAACATAATGTATTAACTAGCATATATCAATAAAACAATGTCTCTTTCAAAATGGTTGAAAACGGGAACAGTTCAGACACGTTCTCCTACTATAGCATGATTGCCCGACCCTGCAAAGGCTCTGTCTACGACTGAGGCATTATTGACACAGGCCGCTAACGTTTCGCTGGAAGAAATGGTCAATGGCCGTAAACGGAAGCGTGGGGAGTACGGTACCTACAGTGACGAAAATATCTCGGATAACCGACAACAAAAGAAAATGTCGGAAATGACATTCGATAATGATTGATTTCGGATTAAAAAAGTATAAATAATCGTTGGTACTTGAATTCGTGGTTCAGCGGACCAACGAAATCAACGAAAATTCGTACCACCCGAAATTTAATGGTTTTACAGTAAACGAAGTGCATTTTTCTAGAGGGTATAGAAATTGCTCACCACAAATAATTAGTATACTGTAACCCGTACGGGCGTACATGGCATTATGGGCGACTTCGATCGCAAACCATAGTTTCCATGGTCTGACTAAACTGAGATCGAATTCACTTTGGTTCGACTAATCTGGTCTCATTGGATGAACTAGACAAAAACGGCCATTCCTCTGATTCAAAGATGGCGGCAAATGGTAAGATGTGTGAACGCTATTTTTATTTTCGTTGAAATTTGTTCATATGTCTTGCATCCAGAGCTAATTAAGCTGTCCATATGTCTTTATAGATGTTTTTATGCTATATACATGTAATATATGTAATATAGATAAATATTTGGTGACAAAATGCCTATTTAAGTGGATTAATCTGTTTATGTACAGCACCTATATTGTTTCTGAGCACGAACTCGGAAGCGTTAGAAATAAGGTTATGAAATAAACTCAAACGTACACTCAAAAGAATTATTGACTATTCGCTTATGCTTTGACAGCGTTTGCAGAGGCTGGCTATAGCTATCAAAACTTATTAGCCAGGGGCGGCAGGGCACTTAATTATCATGATATGAAATATAATTGTTCAGTATAGTATATTACGGTTACCTCAATTTAAAACCAATGTTGTTGTTTGTTTAATGTACGTAAAATATATGTTTGATTTGATATTTTGTCGGTCCACTAAGACAATCTTTTTTTAGCTCAAGGAGTTCCATCCCAACAGTTGAAAGTTTGAATGTTCAGCATGTTCGAAAAGCATGCTCTACACATGTTCACGGTCATCAGCCCCACCAGATTATAGTCTGTCTTGTTTGTCGCAAGGGAGTAATTACACACCTGGTTACCTGTCAGGAACTAGAGAGAATACATCTGACTTAGAGTATGCGTACTACCCTGTCTTATAAGATTTTTGTTGATCACACAATAAATGTATGTATTTAAAGAAGATACTATATGTGCTTCCTTGGTTATATAATTGAATAATATTTTTTATGAAAATCAGAGGATATCCAATAGCGTTTTTTTCCTGGAGTATTCACATAACTAAAAGTGATTGGTCGTGAACTTATTTCAACACCAATCTCTAGTAGTACAGTTACTGTCAGTTACTGACTTACAGTTACTAATGTGTCAGTTACAACACATGCATCCTAATGTGTCAGTTACTACACATGCATCCTATGCTTGCATGTCCAGGATTTGAAATGAGTACATGGAGATCAACAGTAAAATTCTCTCCACTCGAAGTTCCTTGTTGATCCAGCTTTTCCAAAGTCTATGGCCTTTACAATCACCCACCATCCATCGTCCGCAACTGTGGAGCTGCTAGTATCCAAGAGGTCACGGATCAAGGGCAAGCAAGCCGGAAACAATTTTTAGATTATCTAATAGAAATTGGTACATTGTGTATGTTGTTTAAACTTACATAACATCATTATGAAATAAAAACTTGTCAAAGCTGAAATTAATGATAACTGACTATGCATTGTTATATATTTTATGAATTTGGCAGCATGGTTTTATAGGATATATTTAACCCTGGCTATTGGTTTTGTACTGTCAGTAGATGACCTTATTATTTGAAATAATGCTTGAATTTATTTGTGTCAGTCACTGAGTGTGGAGGCGTGACCAAATGTAATCCCTTATGGTACTGTTGTCATAATGTAATACTTGTGCTAATACATACTTACTAATTGTATACAATTTATTAAATGTTAATACGTGAACTGCTTATAAACAAAGCGCTGAAATATCAGTGTAAAAATACTCGTGAACTTCGAGTTCAAGTGACATGAGATGCCTTGAAATTGTTTTTTTTTTGTTTTAAGTGTGTAAGTTATTTTTTTATTGGAAAAATATGATGAATTATGGCGATTCAATAGTTTTGTCATTACAAAAGAGGATACAAAGTATGTAATTATAGGTCACTCCAAACCAGAATAATTGGTGAAAACAATATCCTTCAAATAACTGCACAAACAATGGGATATGCATTTTCCAGATTTTTCATCACGAGTCAAAAACATGAACAGGAATTGTTAACTGTTTTAAGTATTATCTGCCTAAGTAAATGTTGAGTGCGAGCTGCACATCATAATTATGATATTGGTTCTTTTTTCATGAACAATGAAATCATAGCACAATGCTCTATAATCTGTAGATTAGGTAACCTTTTCCATTGTTTATCAGTCTATTAACAACCATTTATTGTAATAGTCTTACATATAGATGATGCAAGTGTTGTTTATTCATAGAGAAAAAACTGATGGAACTTGGAAATAATTTGATATGGAAAAATTTGAAATTAGGAACCTTGATTTTGAATTTTATTGTAGTTTTGTTCCGTGAATATAGAGTATTATGTTTTGCGTTCATTATGTTATGGATTTTGTTGTTGTTCTGGTTTAAAATATATAAATAAATCACATGAAGAAAAGAGAATCTAGTTAAAATTTTATTAATGATTACATAATTCTATAATACGGCAAAACATAATTGCAAGAATGTTGAGTGAACACATTTATTCAAATAAAAGTTTCGTTCAACCCAATACAATAAAATATGCATAATTGAAAATGGACAATTAATAAATTATTACATATAACTGTATCATGAATCACAAGTTATATAGCATTTAGACGGCTATACTCTTATAAGTTGAGCCTTGCTCTGTGAAAATAGGGTTTAATGCATATGCGTAAATTGTTTTACCAGATTGCTTGTTCAGTCCACACTAATCAGGGAGACACTTTCCGCTTTTATCGTATTTTTCTATGAGCGAAAAATTAGTAAAGGCACCTGATAAGCCTGTGCGGACTACACAGCCTAACACTATGTACATGCATTAAAACCCCTTTTCACAGAGCGATCCTCAAGTATTTATTAAATGATTTATTAAGTCTTCTTACATTATAATATTTTTTCAAGAAAACTAAGTCAACACTCAGTAAAACATGTTTATTTGATAGAAAACGCAGGAAAATTAGTTGTACTTGAAGTAAAATTATTCAGGAAATGTACATGATGTTCCAAGCTTAACTAAATAGCACTGTTATTTCAAGCAATATATCGAATAAATGTCTTGCAACTCGATAGTGTGCACGAAAATCGTCAATATGTTTTTCTTATTCCCATGTAATTTGGTACTGTATGATATTCTTGTTTTGAAAGAGTATACCAAAAATAGTTAGTATACTGTAACCTTTAATAACCTAATCAAACTAAAGGTCAGAATACACTAAATAGTTTCCCTATATAATTCAATGTGAGAACGACAACTTTAGGCCAAAATAAATGCAACATTTTGCACATAGAGACCCCGATAACCATACCTTTTCTTAAAGGCCATTCTAAGCCAAATCGATTTATGCAATAAAAAAAAATATGTTATGTTCAATGCGAGAAAGAACTTGACACAAATCAAAATCGACTGTTTTTGAAACTTCTTTTTCGGCCGTTTCTTAGTGGAGTGTAACCTTTTTCAGTGCGATGGTTTACTATAGTCTTCAAGTTTATCATATTTCAGGGATTCAGTAGTGAACACTTATTCATGCCCTACCATTATCTCCGAAAGATAACACCCGAATACTAGATAAAAGTGTAAAACATGCCTTCCTGTCAACTATGGTATTTTTTTTAGAGAGTACAGCCCTTCATAAAACGGTTATTTAGTGTACTGTAACCTATAAGACAACGTTTACTGTTAACATCGCGAAAAATAAGTTTTTCTCGATACTTATGAACCTATTTTCTATGTGCATGCCAAATTTCCGACCGATCTTTCACGTAGAAATGCTTTAAAATGCATTTTATTATAACGCCTGGTAAGCCATCTGGCTTTCGCGGTAGAAGCTTTGATTAATGAAGGGCATTTAGGAGTAAAAAAAGATAACCCTTAACAATAAAAATCGGTCATAATACTGGAATATTCTTACACGCTATGTAGAAAAAGAAGTAAACAACTATCAAAACATGTTTATGAGTTATTTTAGCACAAATTGTTGCGATCTGAGATGCTCAAGACGAGATTGTGTACGTTTTTTTTTCCCTTATTTTCCTCTAAAAACGCAGTTTTTTCTTGAAAACTCGATAGGCTTCTTTAGTTCATGAAACAAACGCAGTTATTACGTGAAACTTGCCCAAACGCGTAATATCCCGCCCCAAAAATGGTGAATTTCTGTAAATACAGCTCCTTTGACTGGGCCTAGTTTGCCTTTAGGTCAGAATACACTAAATAGTTTCCCTATATAATTCAATGTGAAAACGACAACTTTAGGCCAAAATGAATGCAACATTTTGCTCATAGAGACCCCGATAACCATACCTTTTCTTAAAGGCCATTCTAAGCGGAATCGCTTTATGCAATAAAAAAGATATGTTATGTTTAATGCAAGAAAGAACTTGACACAAATCAAAATCGACTGTTTTTGCAACTTCTTTTTCGGCCGTTTCTTAGTGGAGTGTAACTTTTTTCAGTGCGATGGTTTACTATAGTCTTCAAGTTTATCATATTTCAGGGATTCAGTAGTGAACACTTATTCATGCCCTACCATTATCTCCGAAAGATAACAACCGAATACTAGATAAAAGTGTAAAACATGCCTTCCTGTCAACTATGGTATTTTTTTAGAGAGTACAGCCCTTCATAAAACGGTTATTTAGTGTACTGTAACCTATAAGACAACGTTTACTGTTAACATCGCGAAACATAAGTATTTCTCGATACTTATGAACCTATTTTCTATGTGCATGCCAAATTTCCGACCGATCTTTCACGTAGAAATGCTTTGAAATGCATTTTATTATAACGCCTGGTAAGCCATCTGGCTTTCGCGGTAGAAGCTTTGATTAATGAAGGGCATTTAGGAGTAAAAAAAGATAACCCTTAACAATAAAAATCGGTCATAATACTGGAATATTCTTACACGCTATGTAGAAAAAGAAGTAAACAACTATCAAAACATGTTTATGAGTTATTTTAGCACAAATTGTTGCGATCTGAGATGCTCAAGACGAGATTGTGTACGTTTTTTTCCCCTTATTTTCCTCTAAAAACGCAGTTTTTTCTTGAAAACTCGATAGGCTCCTTTAGTTCATGAAACAAACGCAGTTATTACGTGAAACTTGCCCAAACGCGTAATATCCCGCCCCAAAAATGGTGAATTTCTGTAAATACAGCTCCTTTGACTGGGCCTAGTTTGCCTTTAGGTCAGAATACACTAAATAGTTTTCCTATATAATTCAATGTGAAAACGACAACTTTAGGCCAAAATGAATGCAACATTTTGCTCATAGAGACCCCGATAACCATACCTTTTCTTAAAGGCCATTCTAAGCGGAATCGCTTTATGCAATAAAAAAGATATGTTATGTTTAATGCAAGAAAGAACTTGACACAAATCAAAATCGACTGTTTTTGCAACTTCTTTTTCGGCCGTTTCTTAGTGGAGTGTAACCTTTTTCAGTGCGATGGTTTACTATAGTCTTCAAGTTTATCATATTTCAGGGATTCAGTAGTGAACACTTATTCATGCCCTACCATTATCTCCGAAAGATAACAACCGAATACTAGATAAAAGTGTAAAACATGCCTTCCTGTCAACTATGGTATTTTTTTAGAGAGTACAGCCCTTCATAAAACGGTTATTTAGTGTACTGTAACCTATAAGACAACGTTTACTGTTAACATCGCGAAACATAAGTATTTCTCGATACTTATGAACCTATTTTCTATGTGCATGCCAAATTTCCGACCGATCTTTCACGTAGAAATGCTTTGAAATGCATTTTATTATAACGCCTGGTAAGCCATCTGGCTTTCGCGGTAGAAGCTTTGATTAATGAAGGGCATTTAGGAGTAAAAAAAGATAACCCTTAACAATAAAAATCGGTCATAATACTGGAATATTCTTACACGCTATGTAGAAAAAGAAGTAAACAACTATCAAAACATGTTTATGAGTTATTTTAGCACAAATTGTTGCGATCTGAGATGCTCAAGACGAGATTGTGTACGTTTTTTTTCCCTTATTTTCCTCTAAAAACGCAGTTTTTTCTTGAAAACTCGATAGGCTCCTTTAGTTCATGAAACAAACGCAGTTATTACGTGAAACTTGCCCAAACGCGTAATATCCCGCCCCAAAAATGGTGAATTTCTGTAAATACAGCTCCTTTGACTGGGCCTAGTTTGCCTTTAGGTCAGAATACACTAAATAGTTTCCCTATATAATTCAATGTGAAAACGACAACTTTAGGCCAAAATGAATGCAACATTTTGCTCATAGAGACCCCGATAACCATACCTTTTCTTAAAGGCCATTCTAAGCGGAATCGCTTTATGCAATAAAAAAGATATGTTATGTTTAATGCAAGAAAGAACTTGACACAAATCAAAATCGACTGTTTTTGCAACTTCTTTTTCGGCCGTTTCTTAGTGGAGTGTAACCTTTTTCAGTGCGATGGTTTACTATAGTCTTCAAGTTTATCATATTTCAGGGATTCAGTAGTGAACACCTATTCATGCCCTACCATTATCTCCGAAAGATAACACCCGAATACTAGATAAAAGTGTAAAACATGCCTTCCTGTCAACTATGGTATTTTTTTAGAGAGTACAGCCCTTCATCTAACGGCTATTTAGTGTACTGTAACCTATAAGACAACGTTTACTGTTAACATCGCGAAAAATAAGTATTTCTCGATACTTATGAACCTATTTTCTATGTGCATGCCATATTTCCGTCCGATCTTTCACGTAGAAATGCTTTAAAATGCATTTTATTATAACGCCTGGTAAGCCATCTGGCTTTCGCAGATGGAGCTTTGATTAATGAAGGGCATTTAGGAGTAAAAAAGATAACCCTTAACAATAAAAATCGGTCTTAATACTGGAATATTGTTACAAGCTATGTAGAAAAAGAAGTAAACAACTATCAAAACATGTTTATGAGTTATTTCAGCACAAATTGCTGCGATCTGAGATGCTCAAGACGAGATTGTGTACGTTTTCAAAAACTCGCTAGGCTCCTTAAGTTCATGAAACAAATGCAGTTATTACGTGAAACTTGCCCAAACGCGTAAAATCCCGCCCCAAAAATGGTGAATTTCTGTAAATGCAGCTCCTTTGTGACTGGGCCTGGTTTGCCTTTAGGTCAGAATACACTTAATAGCTTCCCTATATAATTCAATGTGAAAACGACAAATTTAGGCCAAAATGAATGCAACATTTTGCGCATAGAGACCCCGATAACCATACCTTTTCTTAAAGGCCATTCTAAGCGGAATCGATTTATGCAATAAAAAAGATATGTTATGTTTAATGCAAGAAAGAACTTGACACAAATCAAAATCGACTGTTTTTGCAACTTTTTTTTCGGCCGTTTCTTAGTGGAGTGTAACCTTTTTCAGTGCGATGATTTACTATAGTCTTCAAGTTTATCATATTTCAGGGATTCAGTAGTAAACACCTATTCATGCCCTACCATTATCTTCGAAAGATAACACCCGAATACTAGATAAAAGTGTAAAACATGCCTTCCTGTCAACTATGGTATTTTTTTAGAGAGTACGGCCCTTGATGAAACGGTTATTTAGTGTACTGTAACCTATAAGACAACGTTTACTGTTAACATCGCGAAAAATAAGTATTTCTCGATACTTATGAACCTATATGCTATGTGCATGCCAAATTTCCGACCGATCTTTCACGTAGTAATGCTTTAAAATGCATTTTATTATAACGCCTGGTAAGCCACCTGGCTTTCGCGGTAGGAGCTTTGATTAATGAAGGGCATTTAGGAGTAAAAAAGATAACCCTTAACAATAAAAATCGGTCATAATACTGGGATATTGTTACAAGCTATGTAGAAAAAGAAGTAAACAACTATCAAAACATGTTTATGAGTTATGTCAGCACAAATTGTTGCGATCTCAGATGCTCAAGACGAGATTGTGTACGTTTTTTTTTCTTATTTTCCTCTAAAAACGCAGTTTTTTCTTAAAAACTCGCTAGGCTTCTTAAGTTCATGAAACAAACGCAGTTATTACGTGAAACTTGCCCATTCGCGTAAAATCCCGCCCCAAAAATGGTGAATTTCTGTAAATACAGCTCCTTTGTGACTGGACCTGGTTTGTCTTTAGGTCAGAATACACTAAATAGTTTCCCGATATAATTTAATGTAAAAACGACCACTTTAGGCCAAAATAAATGCAACATTTTGCACATAGAGACCCCGATAACCATACCTTTTCTTAAAGGCCATTCTAAGCGGAATCGATTTATGCAATACAAAAGATATGTTATGTTCAATGCTAGAAAGAACTTGACACAAATCAAAATCGACTGTTTTTGCAACTTTTTTTCGGCCGTTTCTTAGTGGAGTGTAACCTTTTTCAGTGCGATGGTTTACTAAAGTCTTCAAGTTTATCATATTTCAGGGATTCAGTAGTGAACACCTTTTCATGCTCTACCATTATCTCCGAAAGATAACACCCGAATACTAGATAAAAGTGTAAAACATGCCTTCCTGTCAACTATGGTATTTTTTTAGAGAGTACAGCCCTTCATGAAACGGTTATTTAGTGTACTGTAACCTATAAGACAACGTTAACTGTTAACATCGCGAAAAATAAGTATTTCTCGATACTTATGAACCTTTTTTCTATGTGCATGCCAAATTTCCGACCGATCTTTCACATAGAAATGCTTTAAAATGCATTTTATTATAACGCCTGGTAAGCCATCTGGCTTTCGCGGTAGCAGCTTTGATTAATGAAGGGCATTGAGGAGTAAAAAAGATAACTCTTAACAATAAAAATCGGTCATAATACTGGAATATTGTTACAAGCTATGTACAAAAAGAAGTAAACAACTATCAAAACATGTTTATGAGTTATTTAGGCACAAATTGTTGCGATCTGAGATGCTCAAGACGAGATTGTGTATGTTTTTTTTCTTATTTTCCTCTAAAAACGCAGTTTTTTCTTAAAAATTCGCTAGGCTCCTTAAGTTCATGAAACAAACGCAGTTATTACGTGAAACTTGCCCAAACGCGTAATATCCCGCCCCAAAAATGGCGAATTCCTGTAAATACAGCTCCTTTGTGACTGGGCCTGGTTTGCCTTTAGGTCAGAATACACTAAATAGTTTCCCTATATAATTCAATGTGAAAACGACAACTTTAGTCAAAAATAAATGCAACATTTTGCACATAGAGACCCCGATAACCATACCTTTTCTTAAAGGCCATTCTAAGCGGAATCGATTTATGCAATAAAAGGATATGTTATGTTCAATGCAAGAAAGAACTTGACACAAATCAAAATCGACTGTTTTTGCAACTTTTTTTTCGGCCGTTTCTTAGTGGAGTGTAACCTTTTTCAATGCGATGGTTTACTATAGTCTTCAAGTTTATCATATTTCATGGATTCAGTAGTGAACACCTATTCATGCCCTTCCATTATCTCCGAAAGATAAAACCCAAATACTAGATAAAAGTGTAAAACATACCTTCCTGTCAACTATGGTATTTTTTTAAGAGAGTACAGCCCTTCATGATTGTTATTTAGTGTACTGTAACCTATAAGACAACGTTTACTGTTAACATCGCGAAAAATAAGTATTTCTCGATACTTATGAACCTTTTTTCTATGTGTATGCCAAATTTCCGTCCGATCTTTCACGTAGAAATGCTTTAAAATGCATTTTATTATAATGCCTGGTAAGCCATCTGGCTTTCGCGGTAGGAGCTTTGATTAATGAAGGGCATTTAGGAGTAAAAAAGATAACCCTTAACAATAAAAATCGGTCATAATACTCGAATATTGTTACAAGCTATGTAGAAAAAGAAGTAAACAACTATCAAAACATGTTTATGAGTTATTTCAGCACAAATTGTTGCGATCTGAGATGCTCAAGACGAGATTGTGTACGTTTTTTTTCCTTATTTTCCACTAAAACGCAGTTTTTTTTCTTAAAAACTCGCTAGGCTCCTTAAGTTCATGAAACAAACGCAGTTATTACGTGAAACTTACCCAAACGCGTAAAATTCCGCCTCAAAAATTGTGAATTTCTGTAAATACAGCTCCTTTTTGCCTGGGCCTGGTTTGCCTTTAGGTCAGAATACACAAAATAGTTTCCCTATATAATTCAATGTGAAAACGACAACTTTAGTCAAAAATAAATGCAACATTTTGCACATAGTGATCCCGATAACCATACCTTTTCTTAAAGGCCATTCTAAGCGGAATCGATTTATGCAATAAAAAAGATATGTTATGTTCAATGCAAAAAAGAACTTGACACAAATCAAAATCGACTGTTTTTGCAACTTTTTTTCGGCCGTTTCTTAGTGGAGTGTAACTTTTTTCAGTGCGATGGTTTACTATAGTCTTCGAGTTTATCATATTTCAGGGATTCAGTAGTGAACATCTATTCATGCCCTGCCATTATCTCCGAAAGATAACACCCGAATACTAGATAAAAGTGTAAAACATGCCTTCCTGTCAACTATGGTATTTTTAGAGAGTACAGCCCTTCATGAAACGGTTATTTAGTGTACTGTAACTTATAAGACAACGTTTACTGTTAACATCGCGAAAAATAAGTATTTCTCGATACTTTTCAACCTATTTTCTATGTGCATGCCAAATATCCGACCGATCTTTCACGTAAAAATGCTTTAAAATGCATTTTATTATAACGCCTGGTAAGCCATCTGGCTTTCGCGGTAGGACTTTGATTAATGAAGGGCATTTAGGAGTAAAAAAGATAACCCTTAACAATAAAAATCGGTTAATAATACTGGAATATTGTTACAAGCTATGTAGAAAAAGAAGTAAACAACTATCAAAACATGTTTATGAGTTATGTCAGCACAAATTGTTGCGATCTGAGATGCTCAAGACGAGTTTATGTACGGTTTTTTTCTTATTTTCCTCTAAAAACGCAGTTTTTTCTTAAAAACTCGCTACGCTCCTTAAGTTCATGAAACAAACGCAGTTATTACGTGAAACTTGCCTAAACGCGTAAAATCCCGCCCCAAAACGGTGAATTTCTGTAAATACAGCTCCTTTGTAAAAATGACCACTTTAGGCAAAAATAAATGCAACATTTTGCACATAGAGACCCCGATAACCATACCTTTTCTTAAAGGCCATTCTAAGCGGAATCGATTTATGCAATAAAAAAGATATGTTATGTTCAATGCAAGAAAGAACTTGACACAAATCAAATTCGACTGTTTTTGCAACTTTTTTTTCGGCCGTTTCTTATTGGAGTTTAACTTTTTTCAGTGCGATGGTTTACTATAGTCTTCGAGTTTATCATATTTCAGGGATTCAGTAGTGAACATCTATTCATGCCCTGCCATTATCTCCGAAAGATAACACCCTAATACTAGATAAAAGTGTAAAACATGCCTTCCTGTCAACTATGGAATTTTTTTAAGAGAGTACAGCCCTTCATGATTGTTGATTAGTGTACTGTAACCTATAAGACAACGTGTACTGTTAACATCGCGAAAAATAAGTATTTCTCGATACTTATGAACCTTTTTTCTATGTGTATGCCAAAGTTCCGACCGATCTTTCACGTAGAAATGCTTTAAAATGCATTTTATTATAACGCCTGGTAAGCCATCTGGCTTTCGCGGTAAGAGCTTTGATTAATGAAGAGCATTTAGGAGTAAAAAAGATAACCCTTAACAATAAAAATCGGTCATAATACTCGAATATTGTTACAAGCTATGTAGAAAAAGAAGTAAACAACTATCAAAACATGTTTATGAGTTATTTCAGCACAAATTGTTGCGATCTGAGATGCTCAAGACGAGATTGTGTACGTTTTTTTTTCCTTATTTTCCTCTAAAACGCAGTTTTTTCTTAAAAACTCGCTAGGCTCCTTAAGTTCATGAAACAAACGCAGTTATTACGTGAAACTTGCCCAAACGCGTAAAATTCCGCCCCAAAAATTGTGCATTTCTGTAAATACAGCTCCTTTTTGACTATATAATTCAATGTGAAAACGACAACTTTAGTCAAAAATAAATGCATCATTTTGCACATAGAGACCCCGATAACCATACCTTTTCTTAAAGGCCATTCTAAGCGGAATCGATTTATGCAATAAAAGGATATGTTATGTTCAATGCAAGAAAGAACTTGACACAAATCAAAATCGACTGTTTTTGCAACTTTTTTTTCGGCCGTTTCTTAGTGGAGTGTAACCTTTTTCAATGCGATGGTTTACTATAGTCTTCAAGTTTATCATATTTCATGGATTCAGTAGTGAACACCTATTCATGCCCTTCCATTATCTCCGAAAGATAAATCCCGAATACTAGATAAAAGTGTAAAACATGCCTTCCTGTCAACTATGGTATTTTTTTAAGAGAGTTCAGCCCTTCATGATTGTTATTTAGTGTACTGTAACCTATAAGACAACGTTTACTGTTAACATCGCGAAAAATAAGTATTTCTCGATACTTATGAACCTATTTTCTATGTGTATGCCAAATTTCCGACCGATCTTTCACGTAGAAATGCTTTAAAATGCATTTTATTATAACGACTGGTAAGCCATCTGGCGTTCGCGATAGGAGCTTTGATTAATGAAGGGCATTTAGGAGTAAAAAAGATAACCCTTAACAATAAAAATCGGTCATAATACTCGAATATTGTTACAAGCTATGTAGAGAAAGAAGTAAACAACTATCAAAACAAGTTTATGAGTTATTTTAGCAAAAAGTGTTGCGATCTGAGATGCTCAAGACGAGATTGTGTACGTTTTTTTTCCTTATTTTCCTCTAAAACGCAGTTTTTTCTTAAAAACACGCTAGGCTCTTTAAGTTCATGAAACAAACGCAGTTATTACGTGAAACTTGCCCAAACGCGTAAAATTCCGCCCCAAAAATTGTGAATTTCTGTAAATACAGCTACTTTTTGACTGGGCCTGGTTTGCCTTTAGGTCAGAATACACAAAATAGTTTCCCAAAATTATTCAATGTGAAAACGACAACTTTAGTCAAAAATAAATGCAACATTTTGCACATAGAGACCCCGATAACCATACCTTTTCTTAAAGGCCATTCTAAGCGGAATCGATTTATGCAATAAAAAAGATATGTTATGTTCAATGCAAGAAAGAACTTGACACAAATCAAAATCGACTGTTCTTGCAACTTTTTTTTCGGCCGTTTCTTATTGGAGTGTAACTTTTTTCAGTGCGATGGTTTACTATAGTCTTCGAGTTTATCATATTTCAGGGATTCAGTAGTGAACATCTATTCATGCCCTGCCATTATCTCCGAAAGATAACACCCGAATACTAGATAAAAGTGTAAAACATGCCTTCCTGTCAACTATCGTATTTTTTTAGAGAGTACAGCCCTTCATGAAACGGTTATTTAGTGTACTGTAACTTATAATACAACGTTTACTGTTAACATCGCGAAAAATAAGTATTTCTCGATACTTATCAACCTATTTTCTATGTGCATGCCAAATTTCCGACCGATCTTTTACGTACAAATGCTTTAAAATGCATTTTATTATAACGCCTGGTAAGCCATCTGGCTTTCGCGGTAGGAGCTTTGATTAATGAAGGGCATTTAGGAGTAAAAAAAATAACCCTTAATAATAAAAATCGGTCATAATACTGGAATATTGTTACAAGCTATGTACAAAAAGAAGTAAACAACTATCAAAACATGTTTATGAGTTATGTCAGCACAAATTGTTGCGATCTGAGGTGCTCAAGACGAGATTGTGTACGTTTTTTTTTCCTTATTTTCCTCTAAAAACGCAGTTTTTTTCTTAAAAACTCACTACGCTCCTTAAGTTCATGAAACAAACGCAGTTATTACGTGAAACTTGCCCAAACGCGTAAAATCCCGCCCCAAAACGGTGAATTTCTGTAAATACAGCTCCTTTGTGACTGGGTCTGGTTTGCCTTTAGGTCAGAATACACTAAATAGTTTCCCTATATAATTCAATGTGAAAACGTCAACTTAAGGCCAAATTAAATGCAACATTTTGCACATAGAGACCCCGATACCATACCTTTTCTTAAAGGCCATTCTAAGCGGAATCGATGTATGCAATAAAAAATGATATGTTATGTTCAATGCAAGAAAGAACTTGACACAAATCAAAATCGACTGTTTTTGCAACTTTTTTTTCGGCCGTTTCTTAGTGGAGTGTAACCTTTTTCAGTGCGATGGTTTACTATAATCTTCAAGTTTATCATATTTCAGGGATTCAGTAGTGAACACCTATTCATGCCCTACCATTATCTCCGAAAGATACCACCCGAATACTAGATAAAAGTGTAAAACATGCCTTCCTGTCAACTATGGTATTTTTTTAGAGAGTACAGCCCTTCATGAAACGGTTATTTAGTGTACTGTAACCTATAAGACAACGTTTACTGTTTACATCGCGAAATATTAGTATTTGTCGATACTTTTGAACCTATTTTCGATGTGCATGCCAAATTTCCGACCGATCTTTGAAGTAGAAATGCTTTAAAATGCATTTTATTATAACGCCTGGTAAGCCATCTGGCTTTCGCGGTAGGAGCTTTGATTAATGAAGAGCATTTAGGAGTAAAAAAGATAACCCTTACCAATAAAAATCGGTCATGATACTGGAATATTGTAATAAGCTATGTAGAAAAAGAAGTAAACAACTATCAAACATGTTTATGAGATATTTCAGCACAAATTGTTGCGATCTGAGATGCTCAAGACGAGATTGTGTACGTTTTTTTTCTTATTTTCCTCTAAAAACGCAGTTGTTTCTTAAAAACTCGCTACGCTCCTTAAGTTCATGAAACAAACGCAGTTATTACGTGAAACTTGCCCAAACGCGTAAAATCCCGCCCCAAAAATGGTGAATTTCTGTAAATACAGCTCCTTTGTGACTGGGCCTGGTTTGCCTTTAGGTCAGAATACACTAAATAGTTTCCCTATATAATTCAATGTGAAAACGACAACTTTAGGCCAAAATATATGCAACATTTTGCACATAGAGACCCCGATAACCATACCTTTTCTTAAAGGTCATTCTAAGCGGAATCGATTTATGCAATAAAAAAGATATGTTATGTCCAATGCAAGAAAGAACTTGACACAAATCAAAATCGACTGTTTTTGCAACTTTTTTTTCGGCCGTTTCTTAGTGGAGTGTAACCTTTTTCAGTGCGATGGTTTACTATAGTCTTCAAGTTTATCTTATTTCAGGGATTCAGTAGTGAACACCTATTCATGCCCTACCATTATCTCCGAAAGATAACACCCGAATACTAGATAAAAGTGTAAAACATGCCTTCCTGTCAACTATGGTATTATTTTAGAGAGTACAGCCCTTCATGAAACGGTTATTTAGTGTACTGTAACCTATAAGACAACGTTTACTGTTAACATCGCCAAAAATAAGTATTTCTCGATACTTATGAACATATTTTCTATGAGCATGACCAATTTCCGACCGATCTTTCACGTACAAATGCTTTAAAATGCATTTTATTATAACGCCTGGTAAGCCATCTGGCTTTCTCGGTAGGAGCTTTGATTAATGAAGGGCATTTAGGAGTAACAAAGATAACCCTTAACAATAAAAATCGGTCATAATACTGAAATATTGTTACAAGCTATGTAGAAAAAGAAGTAAACAACTATCAAAACATGTTTATGAGTTATTTCAGCACAAATTGTTGCGATCTGAGATGCTCAAGACGAGATTGTGCACGTTATTTTTTTTATTTTCCTAAAAAAACGCAGTTTTTTCTTAAAAACTCGCTAGGCTCCTTAAGTTCATGAAACAAACGCAGTTATTACGTGAAACTTGCCCAAACGCGTAATATCCCGCCCCAAAAATGGTGAATTTCTATAAATACCGCTCCTTTGTGACTGGGCCTGGTTTGCCTTTAAGACAACGTTTACTGTTTATATCGCCAAAAATAAGTATTTATCGATACTTATGAACCTATTTTCTATGTGCATGCCAAATTTCCGACCGATCTTTCACGTAGAAATGCTTTAAAATGCATTTTATTATAACGCCTGGTAAGCCACCTGGCTTTCGCGGTAGGAGCTTTGATTAATGAAGGACATTTAGGAGTAAAAAAGATAACCCTTAACAATAAAAATCGGTCATAATACTGGAATATTGTTACAAGCTATGTAGAAAAAGAAGAAAACAACTATCAAAACATGTTTATGTGTTATTTCAGCACAAATTGTTGCGATCTGAGATGCTCAAGACGAGATTGTGTACGTTTTTTTTCTTATTTTCCTCTAAAAACGCAGTTTTTTCTTAAAAACTCGCTACGCTCCTTAAGTTCATGAAACAAACTCCGTTATTACGTGAAACTTGCTCAAACGCGTAAAATCCCGCCCCAAAAATGGTGAATTTCTGTAAATACAGCTCCTTTGTGACTGGGCCTGGTTTGCCTTTAGGTCTGAATACACTAAATAGTTTCCCTATATAATTCAATGTGAAAACGACAACTTTAGGCCAAAAAAAAAAGCAACATTTTGCACTTAGAGACCCCGATAACCATACCTTTTCTTTAAGGCCATTCTAAGCGGAATCGATTTATGCAATAAAAAAGATATGTTATGTTCAATGCAAGAAAGAACTTGACACAAATCAAAATCGACTGTTTTTGCAACTTTTTTTTCGGCCGTTTCTTAGTGGAGTGTAACCTTTTTTAGTGCAATGGTTTACTATAGTCTTCAAGTTTATCATATTTCAGGGATTCATGGAGGAACATCTATTTATGCCCTACCATTATCTCCGAAAGATAACACCTGAATACTAGATAAAAGTGTAAAACATGTCTTCCTGTCAACTATGGTATTTTTTAGAGAGTACAGCCCTTCATGAAACGGTTATTTAGTGTACTGTAACCTATAAGACAACGTTTACTGTTAACATCGCCAAAAATAAGTATTTCTCGATACGTATAAGCCTATTTTCTATGTGCATGCCAAATTTCCGACCGATTTTTCACGTAGAAATGCTTTAAAATGCATTTTATTATAACGCCTGGTAAGCCATCTGGCTTTCGCGGTAGGAGCTTTGATTAATGAAGGGCGTTTAGGAGTAAAAAAAATAACCCTTAATAATAAAAATCGGTCATAATACTGGAATATTGTTACAAGCTATGTACAAAAAGAAGTAAACAACTATCAAAACATGTTTATGAGTTATTTCAGCACAAATTGTTGCGATTTGAGATGCTCAAAACGAGATTGTGTACGTTTTTTTCTTATTTACCTCTAAACACGCAGTTTTTTCTTAAAAACTATCCACGCTCCTTAAGTTCATGAAACAAACGCAGTTATTACGTGAAACTTGCCCAAACGCGTAAAATCCCGCCCGAAAAATGGTGAATTTCTGTAAATACAGCTCCTTTGTGACTGGGCCTGGTTTGCCTTTAGGTCAGAATACACTAAATAGTTTCCCTATATAATTCAATGTGAAAACGACAACTTTAGGCCAAAATAAATGCAACATTTTGCACATAGAGACCCCGATAACCATACCTTTTCTTAAAGGCCATTCTAAGCGGAATCGATTTATGCAATAAAAAAGATATGTTATGTTCAATGCAAGAAAGAACTTGACACAAATCAAAGTCGACTGTTTTTGCAACTTTTTTTTCGGCCGTTTCTTAGTGGAGTGTAACCTTTTTCAGTGCGATGGTTTACTAAAGTCTTCAAGTTTATCATATTTCAGGGATTCAGTAGTGAACACCTACTCATGCCCTGCCATTATCTCCGAAAGATAACACCCGAATACTAGATAAAAGTGTAAAACATGCCTTCCTGTCAACTATGGTATTTTTTTGGAGAGTACAGCCCTTCATGAAACGGTTATTTAGTGTACTGTAACCTATAAGACAACGTTTACTGTTAACATCGCCAAAAATAAGTATTTCTCGATACTTATAAACCTATTTTCTATGTGCATGTCAAATTTCCGACCGATCTTTCACGTAGAAATGCTTTAAAATGCATTTTATTATAACGCCCGGTAAGCCATCTGGCTTTCGCGGTACGAGCTTTGATTAATGAAGGGCATTTAGGAGTAAAAAAGATAACCCTTAACAATAAAAATCGGTCATAATACTGGAATATTGTTACAAGCTATGTAAAAAAAGAAGTAAACAACTATCAAAACATGTTTATGAGTTATTTCAGCACAAATTGTTGCTATCTGAGATGCTCAAGACGAGATTGTGTAGGTTTTTTTTTCTTATTTTCCTCAAAAAACGCAGTTGTTTCTTAAAAACTCGCTAGGCTCCTTAAGTTCATGAAACAGACGCAGTTATTACGTGAAACTTGCCCAAACGCGTAAAATCCCGCCCGAAAAATGTTGATTTCTGTAAATACAGCTCCTTTTTGACTGAGCCTCGTTTGCCTTTAGGTCAGAATACACTAAATAGTTTCCCTATATAATTCAATGTGAAAACGACAACTTTAGGCCAAAATAAATGCAACATTTTGCACATAGAGACCCCGATAACCATACCTTTTCTTTAAGGTCATTCTAAGCGGAATTGATTTAAGCAATAAAAAAGATATGTTATGTTCAATGCAAGAAAGAACATAACAAAAATCAAAATCGACTGTTTTTGCAACTTTTTTTTCGGCCGTTTCTTAGTGGAGTGTAACCTTTTTCATTGCGATGGTTTACTATAGTCTTCAAGTTTATCATATTTAAGGGATTAAGTAGTGAACACCTATTCATGCCCTACCATTATCTTTGAAAGATAACACCCGAATACTAGATAAAAGTGTAAAACATGCCTTCCTGTCAACTATGGTATTTTTAGAGAGTACAGCCCTTCATGAAACGGTTATTTAGTGTGTTGTAACCTTTAAGACAACGTTTACTGTTAACATCGCCAAAAATAAGTATTTCTCGATACTTATGAACCTATTTTCTATGTGCATGCCAAATTTCCGACCGATCTTTCTCGTAGAAATGCTTTAAAATGCATTTTATTATAACGCCTGGTAAGCCACCTGGCTTTCGCGGTAGGAGCTTTGATTAATGAAGGGCATTTAGGAGTAAAAAAGATAACCCTTAACAATAAAAATCGGTCATAATACTGGAATATTGTTACAAGCTATGTAGAAAAAGAAGTAAACAACTATCAAAACATGTTTATGTGTTATTTCAGCACAAATTGTTGCGATCTGAGATGCTCAAGACGAGATTGTGTACGTTTTTTTTCCTTATTTTCCTCTAAAAACGCAGTTTTTTCTTAAAAACTATCCACGCTCCTTAAGTTCATGAAACAAACGCAGTTATTACGTGAAACTTGCTCAGACGCGTAAAATCCCGCCCCAAAAATGGTGAATTTCTGTAAATACAGCTCCTTTGTGACTGGGCCTGGTTTGCCTTTAGGTCAGAATACACTAAATAGTTTCCCTATATAATTCAATGTGAAAACGACAACTTTAGGCCAAAATAAATGCAACATTTTGCACATAGAGACCCCGATAACCATACCTTTTCTTAAAGGCCATTCTAAGCGAAATCGATTTATGCAATAAAAAAGATATGTTATGTTCAATGCAAGAAAGAACTTGACACAAATCAAAATCGACTGTTTTTGCAACTTTTTTTTCGGCCGTTTCTTAGTGGAGTGTAACCTTTTTCAGTGCGATGGTTTACTATAGTCTTCAAGTTTATCATATTTCAGGGATTCATAGAGGAACATCTATTCATGCCCTACCATTATCCTCGAAAGATAACACCCGAATACTAGATAAAAGTGTAAAACATGCCTTCCTGTCAACTATGGTATTTTTTTGGAGAGTACAGCTCTTCATGAAACGGTTATTTAGTGTACTGTAACCTTTAAGACAACGTTTACCGTTAACATCGCCAAAAATAAGTATTTCTCGATACTTATGAACCTATTTTCTATGTGCATGCCAAATTTCCGACCGATCTTTCACGTAGAAATGCTTTAAAATGGATTTTATTATAACGCCTGGTAAGCCATCTGGCTTTCGCGGTAAGAGCTTTGATTAAGGAAGGGCATTTAGGAGTAAAAAAAGATAACCCTTAACAATAAAAATCGGTCATAATACTGGAATATTGTTACAAGCTATGTAAAAAAAGAAGTAAACAACTATCAAAACATGTTTATGAGTTATTTCAGCACAAATTGTTGCTATCTGAGATGCTCAAGACGAGATTGTGTACGTTTTTTTTCTTATTTTCCTCTAAAAACGCAGTTTTTTCTTAAAAACTCGCTAGGCTTCTTAAGTTCATGAAACAGACGCAGTTATTACGTGAAACTTGCCCAAACGCGTAAAATCCCGCCCCAAAAATGGTGAATTTCTGTAAATACAGCTCCTTTGTGACTGGGCCTGGTTTGCCTTTAGGTCAGAATACACTAAATAGTTTCCCTATATAATTCAATGTGAAAACGACAACTTTAGGCCAAAATAAATGCAACATTTTGCACATAGAGACCCCGATAACCATACCTTTTCTTAAAGGTCATTTTAAGCGGAATCGATTTAAGCAATAAAAAAGATATGTTATGTTCAATGCAAGAAAGAACATAACAAAAATCAAAATCGACTGTTTTTGCACTTTTTTTTCGGCCGTTTCTTAGTGGAGTGTAACCTTTTTCAGTGCGATGGTTTACTATAGTCTTCAAGTTTATCATATTTTAGGGATTCAGTAGTGAACACCTATTCATGCCCTACCATTATCTTCGAAAGATAACACCCGAATACTAGATAAAAGTGTAAAACATGCCTTCCTGTCAACTATGGTATTTTTTTAGAGAGTCGGCTCTTCATGAAACGGTTATTTAGTGTACTGTAACCTTTAAGACAACGTTTACTGTTAACATCGCCAAAATAAGTATTTCTCGATACTTATGAACCTATTTTCTATGTGCATGCCAAATTTCCGACCGATCTTTCACGTAGAAATGCTTTAAAATGCATTTTATTATAACGCCTGGTAAGCCATCTGGCTTTCGCGGTAAGAGCTTTGATTAAGGAAGGGCATTTAGGAGTAAAAAAAGATAACCCTTAACAATAAAAATCGGTCATAATACTGGAATATTGTTACAAGCTATGTAGAAAAGAAGTAAACAACTATCAAAACATGTTTATGAGTTATTTCAGCACAAATTGTTGCGATCTGAGATGCTCAAGACGAGATTGTGTACGTTTTTTTTCTTATTTTCCTCTAAAAACGCAGTTTTTTCTTAAAAACTCGCTAGGCTCCTTAAGTTCATGAAACAGACGCAGTTATTACGTGAAACTTGCCCAAACGCGTAAAATCCCGCCCCAAAAATGGTGAATTTCTGTAAATACAGCTCCTTTGTGACTGGGCCTGGTTTGCCTTTAGGTCAGAATACACTAAATAGTTTCCCTATATAATTCAATGTGAAAACGACAACTTTAGGCCAAAATAAATGCAACATTTTGCACATAGTGACCCCGATAACCATACCTTTTCTTAAAGGTCATTCTAAGCGGAATCGACTTAAGCAATAAAAAAGATATGTTATGTTCAATGCAAGAAAGAACATAACAAAAATCAAAATCGACTATTTTTGCAACTTTTTTTTCGGCCGTTTCTTAGTGGAATGTAACCTTTTTCAGTGCGATGGTTTACTATAGTCTTCAAGTTTATCATATTTTAGGGATTCAGTAGTGAACACCTATTCATGCCCTACCATTATCTTCGAAAGAGAACACCCGAATACTAGATAAAAGTGTAAAACATGCCTTCCTGTCAACTATGGTATTTTTATAGGGAGAGTACAGCCCTTCATGAAACGGTTATTTAGTGTACTGTAACCTATAAGACAACGTTTACTGTTAACATCGCGAAAAATAAGTATTTCTCGATACTTATGAACCTATTTTCTATGTGCATGCCAAATTTCCGACCGATCTTTCACGTAGAAATGCTTTAAAATGCAAATTATTATAACGCCTGGTAAGCCATCTGGCTTTCGCGGTAAGAGCTTTGATTAAGGAAGGGCATTTAGGAGTAAAAAAGATAACCCTTAACAATAAAAATCGGTCATAATACTGGAATATTGTTACAAGCTATGTAGAAAAGAAGTAAACAACTATCAAAACATGTTTATGAGTTATTTCAGCACAAATTGTTGCGATCTGAGATGCTCAAAACGAGATTGTGTACGTTTTTTTTCTTATTTTCCTCTAAAAACGCAGTTTTTTCTTAAAAAATCGCTAGGCTCCTTAAGTTCATGAAACAGACGCAGTTATTACATGAAACTTGCCCAAAGGCGTAAAATCCCGCCCCAAAAATGGTGAATTTCTGTAAATACAGCTCCTTTGTGACTGGGCCTGGTTTGCCTTTAGGTTCGAATACACTAAATAGTTTTCCTATATAATTCAATGTGAAAACGAAAACTTTAGGCCAAAATAAATGCAACATTTTGCACATAGAGACCCCGATAACCATACCTTTTCTTAAAGGCCATTCTAAGCGGAATCGATTTATGCAATAAAAAAGATATGTTATGTTCAATGCAAGAAAGAACTTGACACAAATCAAAATCGACTGTTTTTGCAACTTTTTTTTCGGCCGTTTCTTAGTGGAGTGTAACCTTTTTCAGTGCGATGGTTTACTATAGTCTTCAAGTTTATCATATTTCAGGGATTTATAGAGGAACATTTATTCATGCCCTACCATTATCTCCGAAAGATAACACCCGAATACTAGATAAAAGTGTAAAACATGCCTTCCTGTCAACTATGGTATTTTTTTGGAGAGTACAGCCCTTCATGAAACGGTTATTTAGTGTACTGTAACCTATAAGACAACGTTTACTGTTAACATCGCGAAAAATAAGTATTTCTCGATACTTATGAATCTATTTTCTATGTGCATGCCAAATTTCCGACCGATTTTTCACGTAGAAATGCTTTAAAATGCATTTTATTATAACGCCTGGTAAGCCATCTGGCTTTCGCGGTAGGAGCTTTGATTAATGAAGGGCATTTAGGAGTAAAAAAAATAACCCTTAATAATAAAAATCGGTCATAATACTGGAATATTGTTACAAGCTATGTACAAAAAGAAGTAAACAACTATCAAAACATGTTTATGAGTTATTTCAGCACAAATTGTTGCGATTTGAGATGCTCAAAACGAGATTGTGTACGTTTTTTTCTTATTTACCTCTAAACACGCATTTTTTTCTTAAAAACTATCTACGCTCCTTAAGTTCATGAAACACACGCAGTTATTACGTGAAACTTGCCCAAACGCGTAAAATCCCGCCCGAAAAATGGTGAATTTCTGTAAATACAGCTCCTTTGTGACTGGGCCTGGTTTGCCTTTAGGTCAGAATACACTAAATAGTTTCCCTATATAATTCAATGTGAAAACGACAACTTTAGGCCAAAATAAATGCAACATTTTGCACATAGAGACCCCGATAACCATACCTTTTCTTAAAGGCCATTCTAAGCGGAATCGATTTATGCAATAAAAAAGATATGTTATGTTCAATGCAAGAAAGAACTTGACACAAATCAAAATCGACTGTTTTTGCAACTTTTTTTTCGGCCGTTTCTTTGTGGAGTGTAACCTTTTTCAGTGCGATGGTTTACTAAAGTCTTCAAGTTTATCATATTTCAGGGATTGAGTAGTGAACACCTACTCATGCCCTGCCATTATCTCCGAAAGATAACACCCGAATACTAGATAAAAGTGTAAAACATGCCTTCCTGTCAACTATGGTATTTTTTTGGAGAGTACAGCCCTTCATGAAACGGTTATTTAGTGTACTGTAACCTATAAGACAACGTTTACTGTTAACATCGCCACAAATAAGTATTTCTCGATACTTATGAACCTATTTTCTATGTGCATGTCAAATTTCCGACCGATCTTTCACGTAGAAATGCTTTAAAATGCATTTTATTATAACGCCCGGTAAGCCATCTGGCTTTCGCGGTACGAGCTTTGATTAATGAAGGGCATTTAGGAGTAAAAAAGATAACCCTTAACAATAAAAATCGGTCATAATACTGGAATATTGTTACAAGCTATGTAAAAAAAGAAGTAAACAACAATCAAAACATGTTTATGAGTTATTTCAGCACAAATTGTTGCGATCTGAGATGCTCAAGACGAGATTGTGTACGTTTTTTTTCTTA